>NC_074701.1:5385704-5395704 GCF_029448725.1 Salvelinus fontinalis
GAGGCTGTAGTATTGTCCCCATTTGCAAGAGACCTTATGGTTAAAACATTGCATTTGTGAGTAATTTAATGCTGGTTATAAGACTCACTATAAAATAACACAAACTTCATGAATGCATTGCCTCAATTTCCTATGATGTGATTGTCTTCACCAGTGACTAAATGTGTTGGTCGTGGGTGTATATCTCACTGGACTTTCTCTCAGCCACAGCTGCTGGTGAAATAGAACTGTCTGGGGCACAGGGGAGAGAGACTTTATTGATGACCAGACCTAGCAGTCAGCATCACATAGAATGCTGCTCTTATTGAATTGGCCAGATAGCCACTAAAGGCAATACTCAGACATCTGCTAGCCTATACAGTATGTAACACTAACCATGTGCTAGACAGTCACACTGACTGCATCTGTCTATGAGATTGATACTTCAGTAGTAGCCACAGATAGGATGCCTTG
The DNA here is from genome assembly GCF_029448725.1 of Salvelinus fontinalis. Taxonomy (NCBI): domain Eukaryota; kingdom Metazoa; phylum Chordata; class Actinopteri; order Salmoniformes; family Salmonidae; genus Salvelinus; species Salvelinus fontinalis. Next base: position 5,386,158 of record NC_074701.1, read on the forward strand.
GCTTACCCAGTGGATGTGCTGTTTTGTATGCAGACCACTAGTGACATAGGGGGATACTTATATCCAGGATATTATATTAGACACAAGTTAGGTGGCGAACAGCTCCTTTATGAAAAACGGTGCACTTCTGTGATCTCCTTGCTGCAAGTCTAATTCAGATTAGCCACGGAGGCAATACAGTGCTACGGTTGTACCGAGTTAAGATTTCATTTAGATTTCATTCATGTTTTAACATATCTCCACGTCGGACACAGGAATAACCCATCAATGAGAAATAGGATTTTAGCTTGTGCATCCTGCGCATACGGCAGCAGTGCACCATTCATTGTGGAATGCAATATGTATGGTGTGGTTTTCAATTTCCACTAGTGTCATACAAAACCTTGGAGGTTGTGCTTTGATCCATCAGAAGTCCAGTACCATTGTGCCTCCAGTACATAGATATTCAGAAATAGAAATAGGAACCGCATGGAAGATATCCAGGTAGGACAGCAATCTAAAGCTTAACCACCCAATGTCCGTAAAGGTATGGAAGCAATAGATTATATCACTATTGCATTCCAGTCTGTCATTGATGTCAAAATAGATAGACGGTATACTTGGAAATACACAATGTACATTGACGTTAATCAGACAGAGTGTTAGTGTCCATGTTCATATTCATGTGAACGCTGTCAGATAGCAGTCTCTGCTCTCTGATGTGATTTTTTGGGGCACAGCGGCTGATGCAATAGCGATATCTGCATGCAGCCCTCCACCCTCCCTCCCTCATCCCCTCAGTGGTTCTGGATAACGGATTCTCCCGTTAGGCTCCTGTAATGCTCAGTATGCTTGGTCTACCACATTGTCATATTGTTATACAGAGGAGCTCTGTGTATATGCAAGAGAGGAGGACGGAACGACAGACAGACGGATAGAGAGGTCATGTGATAGAAAGACGGGAACAGCCACATGGAGAGAGACAGAATTTCAGGTAGATTTAGACCTCTCTCTCTCCCTTTCCTTCCTTCTCTCTCACTATCTCTCTTTCTATTTCTTTACCTTCCTTCTCTCTCCCTTTTTACCCCCCAATATCTCTGTCTTCCTGTGTGAGGTGAGTAGCCAGTCCCCAGCACATTGTAGAGTGAGGAGTCTTCAGACGGACTTGGAGTACAGCTGGAGAGAGAGAGGGTGGTTGTCATGGTATTGTATGCACTGGAGTGCAGGAAGTGTAAAGCAGATGTCATTCTAATAATGCTGGCTAGCCGACATGCTAGCTAACACACAGGGCCTAAACCCACCCAGATGAGACTCCAAGCCCCCTCGCTAACTGCTAATGCTACTTTATGAGGTGCAAGCGTAAAAAAGACCATACCTGCTTTATGCTGTATGCGTAAGGTGTTCCGCAAGGTATTAGCAGGCAGGATTTATGTTTATTATATTTGGTAAGCCTCAATTTTGAAATGTGATTGTATTATTCCGAAAAGCCATGCGTCCTGGTGGGTTTGAGCCTGGACGAGAAGAGCTTTTGGCTTCTATGGCCGCAGTCATTAAATGTTTTGTAAAGGAATTGAAAAGTGTAGTTTCAAATCAAGTCAGGGTTGAGATGCAAAAATCTTACAACATGTCTTTACCGTTGACATTTTTCTCACTATTACCTTTTTAAATAATATAGCCTTCTTTCTTTTCATTATTATAAAATGCTCGTTTTTGGAAACATGTTTGGAAGACATGGTTTGGAAACGCCATGTCTGGTCTAGCTGGTTGTGGTCATACTTATTTATTCAGGATACAAAAAACCTTACAGCATATAATCTTCAAGAAGTTCCTGGCTGCATACTAATGTTTACACATACAGTGGTGAACGATATTCCTTCATTAGCAGGTATGACACATCTATAGGCCTTATACAGTAGTGTGTTTTATGGGTGTGTGTGGGGCAGTTTTACGGGCGGTGAATGGAGAGTGCTGTCTCCTCTGTCCTTCTATCCAGGACGCGTTCATTACCTGGCGGCTGGCGGACTCAGGAGTATCGCTTAATAAAAGTTAATCATGAGAAACTTGTTCATTAATTACAGTTCCGCTGGCTGCCTAGCGTCGCTCTTCATGCAATGGCTGTATCCCCCCACCCGCCTGCCGGCCTCCACTTCTCTGTCCCCCCATCTACCTATCTTTCTCCTCCTCCTTTTCTTTTTTTCCTCCATCTATCTTTCTCTCTTTGTCCATCCCACCGTTCTCGATCATCTCTTTCCCTCTCTCTCTCTCACTTTTTTTCTTTCTCTCTCTCCCTCTCTCCCAGTCACACACAATGGGCGTTGCATTTTTCCCCATAGAGCTGAGGTAGTGTGGTGAAGTCTATGGTAGTCCGAGATAGTTTGAAGCAGTCTGGTGCAGTCCACAGAGTTCCAATGTGGTCTAATGGGTTTCACTGAGGCCAGCCTTGGTTGGGCCAGGTTAGTCTAGAAGTCTGTCAGTCTCCTTTCTGGGCCATGACCTGGGTCCTCCTGCAGACACCCCAGACAGACAGAAAGACACACATCTCCTGGGCCAAAACCACTAGGGTTTGGATCTGGAATGGAATCCTCAGAGTCTGAACATTTTTCTTCAGAGATCTCCTCACTATGAGGTCAGTGAACATAACAACGCTTGTCATTTAAGTGCACAGAGATATGCAGAGGTTCACCAAGTTCTGCTTATGCTTCCAAGCACCATTGCAGCATGTTTTCTCTCTTGCCTAAATCAAACTGACTAGATAGTCATCAAGACTCAGAGACAAGAAAAAGTGTTGAAGCAAGCCAGGGACTCCTCATACATGTATTGACCTGTTTGAATATCTGTCAGTACTGTCATTTGTAAATGCTTAACTAGTTGGTTAATGTTTCATTGTTTTGGACAACGTCACATCCACAGACTAACCCTTTTTGATGGAAAAAAGCCATGTGTACAGAGTGGATTTGTGAGTAAAAAGCATTGTTGTCCACCATACGGGTATAACACCTTTTTTGTTTCCAAAGGTACACTACCATTGCTACACACTGTAAAACAGCAAGGTGGACACAGAGGCTGAAAATCCAAAAAGCACATTTTCTATTCACACTTTATTTCCATTCCATTGCAAATACAGTCCTTTCCATGAAGTGCTACCCTGTGGATCCAACAATAATAAACTATTATTAGTGCATTTAAAGCAGCACGTCCCTCTGCCCTCAACAACCAACACACTAACACATTCCTCACGGTGCTAGTGCCAAGCTGGACCAACCAATGTGGTGTGTGTGTGTGTGTGTGTGTGTGCGCTCAATCATTGGGGGAATAGGGCTAATGCTGCTGAATGAACCTTATGACACTGATCATTATACCAAAAAGCTGCTGCCGCATCGTTCTGGACCCTGTGTGTCCACTAAATACAGCAACTGTCATGATTATGTGTGATTACTTTATGTTTTTGGATACAATCGTTGTTTATTGCATTATTTAATTGTTTCACACCTCCATCGATCCAGCCCAAATTGCCTTGAATTATGAATCTGAAACTGTTCATCTGCATTTGGCAAGCCGACCCCTGCAATTAGTCCTACAATGTTTCACTAACATAATTGGTGATGACAACTATCTCATGCACTGTGTACTATATCATCCACAAAGCACGGTGTCATTATTATAATAAAAAAAATGATACCTCATGTTAGTTAGAAATCAGACATTATTCTTTCTTTATTAATAAACAGGGAATGGGTGATGACACACACACACACACTAACTGCAAGTGCTATCGCCATAGAACAGGGAGAAAACAGACATTATTCTTTCTTTATTAATAAACAGGGAACGGGTGATGACACACACACACACACACACACACACACTAACTGCAAGTTCTATCGCCATAGAACAGGGAGAAAACAAGCTGTTTTTCAGATGTGGAGACAGGGCCGGATTACCAAATCATAGGCCCCGGGGCTTTGATTTTTTTTGGAACTCAGTAGGGGTCTTAACTTACTGTTGAGAGTTAGAATAGTAGAATACACAAGGTGCAATTTCGACATTTGCTTGTGCATCACCAGTGCTTCTTTTGTTTTGTCAGTCACTTGACATTCACTCAATTAGCCATGTCAGCTAACAATTTTTAGATTGGTAAATTAGTCTAGCCAGCTATCTAAACCTGTAGCAATCATGGCCGAATACCGACCAGGCACGCAGGACACGTAGAATTGCAGGTAATTAGCTTTAAAACTGAAAAATGACTCTCCTCTCCATGTCAAGATGTGTACAATTGCAGAAAACGTGTTTTAAAACTGCAAACTGTTCTCAATGCCCCATGGCAAAATGTGCAGAATTGCCGACAAGAGAGGGGGCGACTAGTATTATGACCGCAAGGTGGGAAGGATCCCAACCAAATCTCGTTTAAGGCCCCCAAAAGCCTACCGCCGGTACTGAATCAGCTATACTACCAAGGCAGTTACCCATGTGGGCCCCCTACATCATCTCCTCCCCCCCATCTGATGATTAGCATGGCGGCAGCAGGCTGTCTACACTCGTTGGAAGCGGGCTCCTGAGTCCTCCTGTGATTGCAGTAAAACAATGAATCATATACAGTGCATTCAGAAAGTACTCAGACCTTATACCTTATGGAACAATCCTTGGATAGCTTTTCAGAATTCACAGATCATTTGGTCCACATGGATAATTAAAGGCAACAGAAACCGGAAATGACTTGGTAACCGGAAATAATTTATTTCCATAACAAAATTTAAAAGTAATTTTGGACTGACCAACTTCGGACTGATCAATAGTTTCAAATACATGCACCTTAAAATGTACATATTACAACATTTCGATATGAAATAATTTGGGAATCAGAGCAAACTTGAGGGAATGATAGGGAAGATATACAAAACCTTGCAGAGAGCATATCCAACTTAAAAAGAATCAAGACTTAAAAATAACTGATATTGGCACAAAATGGAGGGAAAGTCGGGAAATAACTAACGAAATTACAGGTAACGAATATTTACTGTAATCCAGTATAAGATAAAGTATAGAATTTATTATACAAGAGACAAAATTCACAACGGAAGAGTCATGTCTTAAGTGTAAAACTAATAATGACTAAATAACACATGCTTTCTGGGACTGCTATAAAGTCCGGAAGTTGTGTGCGTAGCTAGAAAGTTCGCTGTTGGAAAGTTGGCTGTCAGAATGTAAATTTACCTTTAATCTGTCTGTGCATATTTCAAGACAGGCAGAGGTTGTAGTGAGTTACCCGATTGGTTGGACGATTATTTTCTCATCACTCATATTGAAAAACACCTATATTAAAAACTTTGAAAACAATCAATCAGCCTTCATTAATTAACTTCTTATGACTGCAAGGGGCAGCACTGAGTAACCTGAAAAGAGGTGGCCATTTCAAACGGCCTCCTACTCAATTCTTGCTAGTACAATATGCATATCATCATTTCTATTGGATAGAAAACACTCTCTAGTTTCTTAAACCGTTTGAATTATTTCTCTAAGTGAACCAGAACTCTTTCTGCAGCCCATTTCCTATCCGGAAGTGAGATTTCCAAATGCGAGGTCTCTTTTCAAGAGCTTGTCTATAAAAGGGCATGTCACTTGGGACCATAGAAACACGTCATACGCCTTCCCCTGGGTGTCATGCGGAAGTGAGAGCAGAAAGGACTTGAATATCTCGTTCAGGGATTGAATACAGCCTCTTGGAGTAAGAGGTCCGCCATAATTTTTTTTCTCCAAGGTGCGAAGTTGGACCTTGTATTGCCTCCTGGAAAACTGTCGTTATAGGTGAATATAATCTCCGGCTTCGATTTTACTTGATACATGTCACAATATCATCCTAAAGTATGTTTTTTCAATATAGTTTAATTATATTATTGAAATTTATTCGGGACTTTAGACGTGATGCGTTGGAAGAATTTTTTCAAGAAGGAGAGGTTAGCGCCGCACGGCCAGTGTGCTTGCTAATTCAAGAGGGAAATAGTTCGTTCTGGATCCAAACTAAGACGGTATTGGACAATGGACCCCTTTACAACATTCTGATGGAAGATCAACAAAGATAAGGACCCAATTTGGGATGCTATTTAACATATCTGTCGAGCTGTGCTATCGCTACCGATTACTTGGAATCAATGCTGTTGTGTGTTAGCCATTGCAGTAAGCTAATATAACGATATATTGTGTTTTCGCTGTAAAACACTTAAAAAATCGGAAATATTGGCTCTATTCACAAGATCTTTGTCTTTCATTTTGCTATACACCATATATTTTTCTGAAATGTTTTATGATGAGTAATTAGGTAGTTGACGTTGGTGTCTGTATTTACTCTGGCTACTCCCGTGCTATTTCTGACTGTAGCTATGATGGTAGCATCAATGTAAAACTGATTTATAGCTCAAATATGCACATTTTTCGAACAAAATATAGATTTATTGTGTAACATGTTATAGGACTGTCATCTGAGGAAGTTGTTTCTAGGTTTGTTTGGTTGGATCTTGGTTAGTTAGGTTGGCTTTGTGCATGCTACCTGTGCTGTGAAAAATGTCTGTCCTCTTTTGTATTTGGTGGTGAACTAACATAAATATACGTGGTGTTTTTGTTGTAAAACATTTTAAAAATCGGACACGTTGGCTGGATTAACAAGATGTTTATCTTTCAAATGCTGTATTGGACTTGTTAATGTGTGAAAGTTAAATATTTAAAAAAAATAGATTTTGAATTTCGCGCCCTGCACCTGAGCTGGATGTTGTCATAAGTGTACCGGTGTCGGGCTGCAGCCATAACAGGTTTTAACACAATGGAAAAATGTCATTCATTTACATTTATTATTAAAATATTGAAAGTGCGTGGGCTATGGAGAGAAACAACATGATGCAGTTTCAGGCCATGTGGCGAAGAGTGATGTGATCGCTGGAGATGGGGGTAGGTGTTAGTGGGTCTGGGCAGGTGTGACGTAGTTGATGTTTGCATGATGTTGTCATTTGTATGTGAATGTTTTGTATTGTTTGTAAAACACAAAATAAATACAGATTTTTTTGTCTTACCCATCTACACACAATACCCCATAAAGACAACACGAAAACATGATTTAAGAATCATGATGTAAGGTGCATGTATTTGAAACTATTGGTCAGTCCGAAGTTGGTCAGTCCAAAATTAGAAAATGAAATAAAGAAATACCTAGTTTACATAAGAATTAATGTTCAACACTATTATTCCACACAGAGTCCATGGAACATATTATGTGACTTCTTGGGGATAGCCCCTTTTTTTTTTTAAATGTTCACCTAAAATGACATACCCAAATCTAACTGCATGTAGCTCAGGCCTTGAAGCAAGGATATGAATATTCTTGGTACCATTTGAAAGGAAACACTTTGAAGTTTGTGGAAATGTGAATTGAATGTGTGAGAATATAACACAATAGATTTGGTATAAGAAAATACAAAGAAAAAAACAACCGTTAAAAAAATAAAATTCTACCACCATCTTTGAAATGCAACAGAAAGGTCTAGCCATCACTCTGGTTGTAAATCCGATTGTGTCCACAAGAGGGTGTATGTGCAACGTTTCAGACTGATGACTTGAAGTATGAGCAAGCTACATGTAACGTAACTCTAGCTCTTCCTCCTCCTCGGACGAGGAGAGGAGAGAGGGATCGGAAGACCAATGTGCAGCGAGGCATGATGACATAATGAACTTATTTAAAGACGAACACGAACACGAAAAAACACTTGGAAAATTACAAAACAACAAAACGACGTAGACTGACCTAAAACATGAGAACTTACAAATACACGAAGAACGCACGAAACAGGTACAGACTACAAACCAACGCTACAGTCCCGTGTGGTACTAACATACATACAGACACGGAAGACAACCACCCACAAACAAACAGTGTGAAAACACCTACCTTAATATGGCTCTCAATCAGAGGAAAGGAAAACCACCTGCCTCTAATTGAGAGCCATATCAGGTCACCCTTAACAAACATAGAAACACACAACATAGACTACCCACCCAAACTCACGCCCTGACCGTCAAACACATACAAAATAACAGAAAACCGGTCAGGAACGTGACACTACATGACATTTAGTGTGAAGTCGCTCAGGTACATTTGGACAAATGGTGAAGGACGCATTTATATTTACAATACATTTTTCTGCAATAATATCGTCAAATCTGTATACTTGGACTTTGTTTTAGCTTTTCCAGTACTAGTAGCCATATTGTAAGATCAACATTTGCAAACCAACCAGTTTTCATAACTTCATAACTCTCCATATTCTTGCCAATTTTGTCCAAAAGGAAACGGCTTGCTGTCGCACAAGGTTAGCATCTGTCGCACAAGATTTCCGCACACTCCAGTAAAGCACAGCTCATTGGCTATCTAGCTAGCTTTGTTTGAACCTGATTGGTGGTTATTTGACAAAGTTGCAGTCAATCAAGTGAAGACCGCCCGTGTCACCGGCGTGCCATGAAGGCGTCGCTCTCTGACCAAATTTGGTGTTCTATAGAATATACTACACTCCGAATGATATAGTGAAGTCTGGTTACCTTCTAGGATCTCTGAGGAATACATATGAATGTTGAATTTACGCACTGAAGGTAGGTGAGGAATCAAACGCAGGAGAGCAGAGATGTCAATGTAGCGTATATTTTAATAAGAGCAAGTCCAAAAACACGGTACAGTACAGTACCCAAAAACAACATTTGTTGTTTCTCTAAAATATGTGATCGTGACACACGGCGCTGCATGATTTACAACTGCCCCGTTGTAAATAAGTTTTTAAGCACATTTTTACTCCTAAACATATTTAGGTTTGCCATAACAAAGGGGTTGAATACTTATTGACTCAAAATATTTCAGCTTTTCATTTCTAATTAATTTGTAAAAATGTCTAAAAACATAATTCCTGTTTGGAAATATGGGGTACTGTGTGTAAAAAAAATCTAAATTTAATCCATTTTCAATTCAGGCTATAATACAACAAAATGTTGAAAAGTCAAGGGGTGTTAATATTTTCTGATGGCACTGTCTTCTACATATATAATATATACTGTATAAATGTCCCTTTTTTTGCCTCTTGGGCCCCCTACGGGCCTGGGGCTTCAGCCTCTGTAAGGCCCTACATTAAGCCGGCCCTGGGTGGATGGTCTGAAAGGCTGAAAACTCTTTCCATCCCGTGACAGGAGAAGGAAATGTGGACAAAGACAGACCCTCATGATGCCTCTCCAGAGGGGACCGCCAGACAAAGGTCTACAACTGTCTGAACTTATTTACATCCCTATTAAGACAGAGGCACTTAGGGGGCACATGGGGTGAGGAGGGAGGAGGGGGGTGAGGGGGTACCCACCTGAATGAGGCACTCCTGTTTTCTGCAGGGAAATGCCTTTTTGTTCTGCCTAAAGAAGACATTGCGGTTCGAGGACGGTGTGTGGGAGAAAGAGAGGGAGAGAGTGAGAGACTGTGCGTGTGTGCGTGTGTGCGTGCGTGCATGTGTGTGACTGTACATGTAAATGTGCATGTACGTGTGTGAGTGTGCGT
>NC_074701.1:5400704-5425704 GCF_029448725.1 Salvelinus fontinalis
GAGATAGAGAGAGAGACAGAAAGAACAAGGGAGAGAGAGAGGAGAGAGAGAGAGACAGAAAGAACAAGGGAGAGAGAGAGGAGATAGAGAGAGAGAGAAAGAACAAGGGAGAGAGAGAGGAGATAGAGAGAGACAGAAAGAACAAGGGAGAGAGAGAGGAGAGAGGGGGAGAGAGAGAAAGAACAAGGGAGAGAGAGGGGAGACAGAGAGAGAGACAGAAAGAACAAGGGAGAGAGAGAGAGGAGAGAGGGGGAGAGAGAGAAAGAACAAGGGAGAGAGAGAGGAGATAGAGAGAGAGAGAGAAAGAACAAAGGAGAGAGAGAGGAGATAGATAGAGAGAGAGAGAAAGAACAAGGGAGAGAAAGGAGAGAGGGGGAGAGAGAGAAAAAACAAGGGAGAGAGAGGGGAGATAGAGAGAGAGACAGAAAGAACAAGGGAGAGAGAGGGGAGATAGAGAGAGAGACAGAAAGAACAAGGGAGAGAGAGAGGAGATAGAGAGAGAGACAGAAAGAACAAGGAAGAGAGAGAGGAGATAGAGAGAGAGACAGAAAGAACAAGGGAGAGAGAGGGGAGATAGAGAGAGAGAGAGAAAGAACAAGGGAGAGAGAGGGGAGATAGAGAGAGAGACAGAAAAAACAAGGGAGAGGGAGGGGAGATAGAGAGAGAGACAGAAAGAAAGAACAAGGGAGAGAGAGAGGAGATAGAGAGAGAGAGAGAAAGAACAAGTGAGAGAGAGAGGAGATAGAGAGAGAGAAAGAACAAGGGAGAGAGAGATGAGATAGAGAGAGAGACAGAAAGAACAAGGGAGAGAGAGAGGAGATAGAGAGAGACAGAAAGAACAAGGGAGAGAGAGGGGAGATAGAGAGAGAGACAGAAAGAACAAGGGAGAGATAGAGGAGAGAGAGAGACAGAAAGAACAAGGGAGAGAGAGAGGAGATAGAGAGAGAGACAGAAAGAACAAGGGAGAGAGAGAGGAGAGAGGGGGAGAGAGAGAAAGAACAAGGGAGAGAGAGGGGAGATAGAGAGAGAGACAGAAAGAACAAGGGAGAGAGAGAGGAGAGAGGGAGAGAGAGAGAAAGAACAAGGGAGAGAGAGAGGAGAGAGGGGGAGAGAGAGAAAGAACAAGGGAAAGAGAGAGGAGATAGAGAGAGAGACAGAAAGAACAAGGGAGAGAGAGAGGAGATAGAGAGAGAGACAGAAAGAACAAGGGAGAGAGAGAGGAGAGAGGGGGAGAGAGAGAAAGAACAAGGGAGAGAGAGAGGAGATAGAGAGAGAGAGAAAAAGAACAAGGGAGAGAGAGAGGAGATAGAGAGAGAGAGAGAGAAAGAACAAGGGAGAGAGAGAGGAGAGAGGGGGAGAGAGAGAAAGAACAAGGGAGAGAGAGGGGAGATAGAGAGAGAGACAGAAAGAACAAGGGAGATAGAGGGGAGATAGAGAGAGAGACAGAAAGAACAAGGGAGAGAGAGAGGAGATAGAGAGAGAGACAGAAAGAACAAGGAAGAGAGAGAGGAGATAGAGAGAGAGAGACAGAAAGAACAAGGGAGAGAGAGGGGAGATAGAGAGAGAGAGAGAAAGAACAAGGGAGAGAGAGAGGAGATAGCGAGAGAGACAGAAAGAACAAGGGAGAGAGAGGGGAGATAGAGAGAGAGAGACAGAAAGAACAAGGGAGAGAGAGAGGAGATAGAGAGACAGAAAGAACAAGGGAGAGAGAGAGGAGATAGAGAGAAAGACAGAAAGAACAAGGGAGAGAGAGAGGAGAGAGGGGGAGAGACAGAAAGAACAAGGGAGAGAGAGAGGAGATAGAGAGACAGAAAGAACAAGGGAGAGAGAGAGGAGATAGAGAGGGAGACAGAAAGAACAAGGGAGAGAGAGAGGAGATAGAGAGAGAGACAGAAAGAACAAGGGAGAGAGAGAGGAGATAGAGAGAAAGACAGAAAGAACAAGGGAGAGAGAGAGGAGAGAGGGGGAGAGACAGAAAGAACAAGGGAGAGAGAGAGGAGATAGAGAGACAGAAAGAACAAGGGAGAGAGAGAGGAGATAGAGAGGGAGACAGAAAGAACAAGGGAGAGAGATAGGAGAGGGGGGGAGAGAGAGAAAGAGAGACAGAAAAACAAGGGAGAGAGAGAGGAGAGAGGGAAAGAGAGAACCAGTAGCCTAAGAGGGTAACCAGTAGTATAAGAGGCACCTTTTACAGACAACTACACTGACCTTTCAGTGGAAAACTGTGCTACAGAAATCATCCCTGTGTGATGTATTTTGCATCATAACATGTTATGTTAATGCATAATGCATCATACGGGGATGAATTCTGTATTTTGAAAGTTACATATCTTGAAAACTTGATTTCTGATAAGCAAAACCTTTTGGGACTACGTCAACAATGGACTAATTGAACAAATAGAAAAATATAGTTTTTAGGTCCAATTTTCCTTTAAGGATGACATGCAAATTTTACACAGAGTCAAAAGTATTTTTAGTGAGGAAGTGGGTGGTGCATTTTATACTGTAACCACTCAGCTAAGCCAGTACAGTGTATGCTAAAGTTCCTATCCACGTTTCCCAATGAGACTTGAGTAGGAGGAACAAAGGAATCCTCGGACGGAGACACAGAGACCTAGCGCACACAGACAGAAGACGTCTGAGAGAGCAGGATCAGGACCACAGGGCCCTCCAAAATGAAACCCTTCAATCACTGACCCCCCCTTGGAGAGAACTGAGTTCTGTGACACTCCCCCCTATGTCCCTTTCCTCTGTCTCTCCGAGACACGTTTGCCAGCAGAGAGAAAGGTCTTCCATTTTTCTGACACCCTTGTCCTTCAGTCTATTGATCGGCGGCTGAGGCAGCGTCCCCCTGTCGGCCAGTAATAGAAAGTGAAGTTCAGCAGCCCCCTCGCCCCCCCCCCCCTCCCTCAGACAAGCCGATCTATAAAGGCCACCCAACTAACCTTTACTGTTACTCTTTCGTTCCCCCACTTGGTTTTTGTTTGATGGTTATTACCTGGCTCTGAGCTTTAAGTTCTAATATAAATGTAATATTGTATATTTTATTATATCATGAAATGGTGTTTATTTGTCAATTTCCTTTTCTCCTCTGACAACCTTGCGCCCCTTGTAAGTCATAAAGAAGCAGGGAATAAGTATTCCATCAGGGTTATAGCAACATTTAGATTGGCACGTCAAACAAGTCTGATCTTTGATGATAATACGCCCTCTGTTTATGCCTAAGAAAATAGAACTCATAACATTTGCATTGAGATATTGGGCCAAGAAATTCCCCCAGAAATGTAAATATGAAATATGGAATTGTTAATAATACCCGAATTGTTCACAGCATCTGAAGTGAGTATACATATTTGTATGGATTCTATTTGTGAATGATACATTGATAACATTGTTATGTACATACTGAATCAGAAGGGAAAGTTGAGCTGTGCTTATGAAATAGCTCAAACAATCTAATTTGGTTAAATCATTGCATGTTTTAAAGGTACAAAAGGCATGCAGCAATCTACCATTGTTAGGGCAGCAGAGAGTTTTGAATCGCCAGAGCGTACAGGGCTAGTGCTACCTGTGCAGGTCCTCCACTTTGCAGCTTCGACACAGCATCTGGAGATGAGACTGAAAACTGTAGACAGAGACCGTCCAAAACAGCTAAACTTGTCCACTCAATTAAAAGTGTGGAGGCTTTAGTAAATCAAAGATAATTACAGTGATTAGGACTGTATAACTGTCATTATAGAGTTACACAACAGATCTCTCTGGCTAGGCTTCAGTTTGAGCTCTTCTCTCTCTGGGACAAACATGCAGGGCTGTTTAAGCCAGCGGAGGACAATTCCAATGGTACATTGCTTTACACAACTACCTTCAACTAACAATATGTAGGAGGCAGGGTTGAGGAGGTTTCTTTCTAAACGTAATCTGATACAGTTACAAGTTACCTGTCCAAAATTGTAATCAGTAACGTAACTTTTGGATAACCCAAACTCAGTAACGTAATCTGTTCAGTTACTTTTAGATTGCTTTCCCCTTAAGAGGCATTAGAAGAAGACAAAAATGTATGTTGCCAATTTAATACTTTTTTAAATTATTTATTTCACCTTTATATAACCAGGTAGGCCAGTTGAGAACAAGTTCTCATTTACAACTGCGACCTGGCCAAGATAAAGCAAAGCATAGCAACACAAACAACACAGAGTTACACATGGGATAAACAAACGTATCGTCAATAACACAATAGAAAGGTCTATATACAGTGTGTGCAAATGCAGTAAGATTAGGGACGTAAGGCAATAAATAGGCCATAGTGGCGAAATAATTGCAATTTAGCAATTGAACACTGGAGTGATAGATGTGCAGAAGATGAATGTGCAAGTAGAGATACTGGGGTGCAAATGAGCAAAAAATAAATAACAATATGGGGATGAGGTAGTTGGGTGGGCTATTTACAGAAGGGCTGTGTACAGGTGCAATGATCGTTAAGCTGCTCTGACAGCTGATGCTTAAAGTTACTGAGGGAGATATAAGACACCAGCTACAGTGATTTTTGCAATTGGTTCGAGTCATTGGCAGCAGAGAACTGGAAGAAAAGGCAGCCAAAGGAGGAGTTGGCTTTGGGGATGACCGGTGAAATATACCTGCTGGAGCGTGTGCTATGGGTGGGTGTTGTTATCATGACCAGTGAGCTGAGATAATGCGGGGCTTTACCTAGCAACACTGATAGATGATCTGGAGCCAGTGGGTTTGGCGATGAATATGAAGCGAGGGCCAGCCAACGAGAGCATACAGGTCGTAGTGGTGGGTAGTATATGGGGCTTTGGTGACAAAACGTATGGCACTGTGATAGACTACATCCAATTTGTTGAGTATTGTGTTGGAGTGTTGGAGGCTATTTTGTAGATGACATTGCCGAAGTCAAGGATCGGTAGCATAGTCAGTTTTACAAGGGTATGTTTGGCAGCATGAGTGAAGGATGCTTTGTTGTGAAAGAGGAAGCTAATTCTATATTTCATTTTGGATTGAAGATGCTTAATGTGAGTCTGGAAAGAGACTTTACAGTCTAACCAGACACCTAGGTATTTGTAGTTGTCCACATATTCTAAGTCAGAACCGTCCAGAGTAGTGATGCTAGACGGGCAGGCAGGTGCGGGCAGCGATCGGTTGAAGAGCATGCATTTAGTTTTACTTGCATTTAAGAGCATTTGGAGGCCACGGAAGGAGTGTTGTATGGCATTGAAGCTTGTCTGGAGCTTTGTTAGTGCAGTGTCCAAAGAAGGGCCAGAAGTATACGGAATGGTGTCGTCTGCGTAGAGGTGGATCAGAGAATCACCAGCAGCAAGAGCGACATCATTGATATATACCGAGAAAAGAGTCGGCCTGAGAATTGAACCCTGTGGCACCCCTATAGAGACTGCCAGAGGTCCGTACAACAGGCCCTCCGATTTGACACGCTGAACTCTATCTGAGAAGTAGTTGGTGAAACAGGCGAGGCAGTCATTTGAGAAACTAAGGCTGTTGAGTCTGCCGATAAGAATACGGTGATTGACAGAGTCAAAAGCTTTGGCCAGGTCAATGAAGAAGGCTAGCCAGTATTGTCTTTTATCGATGGCGGTTATGATATCGTTTTATACCTTGAGAGTGGCTGAGGTGCACCCATGACCAGCTCGGAAACCAGATTGCATAGTGGAGAAGGTACGGTGGGATTCAAAATGGTCTGTGATCTGTTTGTTAACTTGGATTTAGAAGAATTTCGAAAGATAGGGTAGGATAGATATAGGCCTGTAACAGTTTGGGTCTAGAGTGTCACCCCCTTTGAAGAGCCCGTGGCAGCTTTCCAATCTTTAGGGATCTCAGACGATACGGAAGAGAGGTTGAACAGGCTAGTAATAGGGGTAGCAACAATTGCGGCAGATAATTTAAGAAAGAGAGGGTCCAGCCCAGCTGATTTGTAGGGGTCCAGATTTTGCAGCTCTTTCGGAACATGAGCTATCTGGATTTGGGTGAAGGAGAAATGGGGGAGGCTTGGGCAAATTGCTGTGGGTGGTGCAGAGCTGTTGACCGGGGTAGGGGTAGCCAGGTGGAAAGCATGGCCAGCTGTAGAAAACTACTTATTGAAATTCTCGATTATCAAACTTTTTGGATTTTTTTCTACAGGATGCAAATTTATGTTTAAAAAAGCTAGTCTTTGCTTTCCTAACTGCCTATGTATATTGGTTCCTAACTTCCCTGAAAAGTTGCATATCACGGGGGCTATTCGATGCTAATGCAGTACGCTACAGGATGTTTTTGTGTGGTGAAGGGCAGTCAATTCTGGAGTGAACTAAGGGCTATATCTGTTCTTAGTTCTACATTTCTGAATGGGGCATGCTTATTTAAGACGGTGAGGAAAGCACTTTTAAAGAATATCCAGGCATCCTCTACTGACGGAATGAGGTCAATATCCTTCCAGGATACCCGGGCCAGGTTGATTAGAAAGGCCTGCTCGCTGAAAATGTTTTAGGGAGCGTTTGACAGTGATGAGGGGTGGTCGTTTGACCCCAGACCCATTACGGACGCAGGTAATGAGGCAGTGGTCGCTGAGATCCTGGTTGAAGACAGCAGGTTGGAGGGCAGGTTGGTCAGGATGATATCTATGAGGGTGCCCGTGTTTACGGATTTAGGGTTGTACCTGATAGGTTCCATGATAATTTGTGTGAGATTGAGGGCATCTATCTTAGATTGTAGGATGGCCGGGGTGTTAAGCATATCCCAGTTTAGGTCACCTAACAGTACAAACTCTGAAGATAAATGGGGGGCAATTAATTCACATATGGTGTCCAGGGCACAGCTGGGGGCTGAGGGGGGTCTATAACAAGCGGCAACAGTGAGAGACTGATTTCTGGAAAGGTGGATTTTTAAAAGTAGAAGCTCGAACTGTTTGGGCACAGACCTGGATAGCATGACAAAACTCTGCAGGCTGTCTCTGCAGTAGATTGCAACTCCACCCCCTTTGGTAGTTCTATCTTGGCGGAAAATGTTGTAGTTGGGGATGGAAATTTCAGAATCTTTGGTGGCCTTTCTAAGCCAGGATTCAGACACGGCTAGGACATCAGGGTTGGCAGAGTGTGCTAAAGCAGTGAATAAAACAAACTTAGGGAGGAGGCTTCTGATGTTAACATGCATGAAACCAAGGCTTTTTTACGGTACAGAAGTCAACAATTGATAGCGCCTGGGGAATAGGAGTGGAACTGGGGGCTACAGGCCCTGGGTTAACCTCTACATCACCAGAGGAACAGAGGAGGAGTGGGATAAGGGTACGGCTAAAGGCTAAAGGCTATAAGAACTGGTTGTCTGGTGCATTGGGGACAGAGAATAAAAGGATTCAATTTCTGGGCGTGGTAGAAAAGATTCATGGTATAATGTAAAGACAGGGGTATGGTAGATTGTGAGTACAGTGGAGGTAAACCTAGGCGTTGAGTGACGATGAGAGAGGTTTCGTCTCTGGAGGCACCAGTTAAGCCAGGTGAGGTCTCCGCGTGTGTGTGGGGTGGGACAAAAGAGCTATCTAAGGCATTTTGAGCGGGACTGAGGGCTCTACAGTGAAATAAAACAATAAGAACTAGCCAAGACAGCAGTAGACAAGGCATATTGACATTAGAGAGAGGCATAAAGCAATCACAGGTGTTGATCAGGAGAGCTAAGACAACAACGGGTAAATGGCGATGAATGGGCAGAGCGGGTCAGTTAGGTACATACAGGACCTGAGTTCGAGGCTGGGGCCGACAGGTAAACAAAATTACGTACCGTGTTATTGAAACAGTCCAGGGGGCATCAGCTGTGTAGCCAAGTAATCATAGGGTCAAAAGAGCAGCAATGACATCTATTGCAGGATAAATCAATGTTAAAGTTTACATAGCTGACCATATATAGATGTTACATTTTCCTTTATGGGTTGGTTATGTTCTTCTAACCCATCGCTTTCTAATACATATAATAATACCATTCATTTGGATGTAGCAACTACAGATTGCCCCTTTAAGTCCATCAAAAGTGTGTTAGTTTGAGCCATTAGGCCCATGGATTTATATTTTTTATCAGCATGAATTAGATTGAGCAATAAAAGCCCTACTTTTATTCCGTAGGCTGGGATTCACACTATGCATCTGTTGCAAGAGAGCATTTTCACTGGCTGTTTACTGGTTTCAAAAACAATGATTGATAGGCAGCTTAAACTTATTGAAGTCAACCATTATTGGGGTTCAAATATACATTTAGATTTGTGAACAGCCATCCACAACAACCACAATCCATAAGGTGCAAATAGTTAATTGAGAGAGCAGCAGTGTGATTCACATCAATGCGCTATTTAGGTATCAATAATAAGTGATATCAGTATCGCCGTAGACTACACCACTGCTGTCATCCTTACCTCAAAGCTTTTATTCAAGTTGGATAATCTTTTGATGCCGACAGCAGTCGCACCATCAGAAGACAGCTTGGACTGTAGCCTACAAAAGCCTATTCCTGCTCTTTTCCCATGATCCACCAAACACATTTGGTGTGTCATCATAGTGGTCTCTGACTTGTGGTCAGACTCGCTCAGGTGGAACAAACTTAAACTTGCACCTTTTTTCAATGCTGATTTGAATGTCATTGAGAAAACCGAGAAGTGTCAAACATATTTTTTGCAAACATCCTTATTGAATTTAAAAGTAATCCTCGAAGCAATCATCTACTTTTTCAAAAGTATCTGTAATCTGAATACAATATTTGTGCTTGTAACGTAACGGATTACATGTAATCTGTTACTCCCCAACCCTGGTAGGAGGACAGTATAGGTATGATGTGAAGAGTGTACACATGTTGTGACACGGGTCATACGCCTGTATGCATAGGAGAAAGTACAGGACTGCAATTGCTTAGAGAAACTAAAGGTACGTAAAGTATGTCTCCCATCTATTTGTATAAAAAATAAATACATGTAAGAAATACTTCTATTGCGAGACATTCAACATTCTCAGCTGTATTGGACTCCAGGACCCCATTTACATTCAATCTTCAATCTTTAACCTGTGTTTTGCTTCTCACAGATAGGATATCCTTCGTATCACGTTCATAAAAGGATTTTCGTGTTCAATATAAAATTCCTACTTCCCGTGGCCGGGTGAGCACTTGAAATGCAAAACGTGTTTGACCTCCACCCCCCACCTCTCCTACACACACATGTACACGCACACACACCATGCCCCTGCCCTCGCAACCCCCCCCCCCCCCCCCCCCCACCCACCCACCTGTGCTGGGTTTTAACTCAAGACCAATGGCTCCTATTAGGGGCTGAGGCAGGGCCGCTGACAGGCCAGTCAATATCAATGAGAGGGCTACTTCATTAATGATCTCTAGCGGGCAGCTGAGAGATGGAGGGACCAGAGAAACAGAACTCTGATGGCCAGACACCACCTGACGCAGACTTCACTTCCTTGGCCAATCCCTCAAACCTCTGTCAGAACCGAAGTAAGCATATTTACGTTTATGAATCAAAGGGATAAGCAATTACTGCTTGGCTATCTGAATTTACACGTTTACGGGCTAGTTCACCCATTATACTTTCTAGTTCCTTTTTTAGGCCATTTTTGAAAGGAAATTAAAGTGGGTCCAATCACTCCAATTGTCTTTTGTGTGTGTTTGGTTTGGTAAACAAACCCAAAGTGTGATTACAGACTCTTTTTTGCTGTTCTGGTGACCAGAGGTCACGCAAAAAAAAAATTAGTCAACCTTTTGAAACGATCATGTAACATTTGACCCATCTCCGGATTTAGTGTTAGTTTCCCCATTAGCTGCTATTGCGGCTACTCTTCCTGTGGTCAAAACATATAACAACACAATAAGAAATACATAATATACATAAATATACATAGCACTACATTTACATTACAATGGAACAATTCAGCTGGTGCTCCCATCCAGAGTGACCCACAGCTAGAGCATTCATCTTAAGAAAGCAAGGTGAGACAACCACATATCACAGTCGTATCCCAACCACGTATCACATACATAAAACAATACGTAATACAATGCAAAATACAATACAAAATGCATAAAAACGTCTGTCTCTCTTCACAGTCCCTGTCGTGCCATACGATATTCTTTTATCTATTTTTGTATATATTTTTATTGCTAGCTTGAGTTACCTGGGGTGGCAGAGAGTTCCATTTAGTCATGTCTCTATTTAATATCTTTATTTTTTATTACATTTTTTGTTACCTTTATTTAACTTGGCAAGTCAGTTAAGAACAAATTCTTATTAACAATGACGGCAAGCAGCAGCGTAAAAAAAACATTCTTGAAGCTCTCAACCTGCTACACTACAGCCCCATCGATGAGAATGGGGGCGTGCTCGGCCCTCATTTTCCTGTAGTCCACGATCCTCTCCGTTGTCTTGATGACGTTGAGGGAGAGGTTGTTGTCCTGGCAACACACTGCCAGGTCGCTGACCTCCTCCCTATAGGCTGTAACACCATTGTCGGTGATCAGCCCTACCACTGTTGTGCGTTCGGCAAACTTAATGATGGTGTTGGAGTCGTGCTTGGCCACGCAGTCATGGGTGAACTGGGAGTACAGGAGGGGACTAAGCACGCACCTCTGAGGGGCCCCCATGTTGAGGATCAGCGTGGCAGATGTATTGTTGCCTACCCTTACCACCTGGGGTGGCCCATCAGGACGTCCAGGATCCAGTTGCAGAGGGAGGTGTTTAGTCCCAGGGTCCTTAAATTAGTGATGAGCTTTGACTCACTATGGTGTTGAATGCTGAGCTATAGTAAATGAACAGCATTCTCACGTATCCCTGTGTGTTTTCAAACGCTCTGTGTGTTAATACTGTGTGATTCTCAGCCTCAGGTCTGGATCTGGGGGACTGTGAAGAGACCCCTCGTTGCATGTCTTGTGTGATACCAATGCGTGTCCTAACTGTGTGCCAATTGCTTGAACAGACAGTTAAGTATCTTCAACACATCAACACCTCGCACGAAGACCAACAGTGATGCAGTCAATCTCTCCTCAACATTGAGCCAGGAGAGATTTACATGCATGTTACTGACATTCACCTTCAGTGTGCGATATGCGCTGCTCTGTTTTGGACCAACTGAAATCAGCCTATGTACTTCTTTGCTGCACCTGACCACACAACTGGACAGTCATCCAGCTGAAACAAAACTAGGGCCTGTAGGACCTGTCTGGTTGACTGAGATATCAAGAAAGCAGAGCAACGGCTTATCTTAGACAGACCTCTTCCCATTTTAGTAACCATTAACTATATTTTATATATATATTTACAAAATAATATATGGGGGATTGTAAATTATGCAGGAATTTCATTGATAGTTCCATTTCTCTGCTGCCAATGACTGGAACGAACGGCAAAAATCTCTGAAGCTGGAAACACTTATCTCCCTCACTAGCTTTAAGCACCAGCTGTCAGAGCAGCTCACAGATTACTGCACCTGTATATAGCCCATCTATAATTTAGCCCAAACAACTACCGCTTCCCCTACTGTATTTATTTATTTTGCTCCTTTGCACCCCATTATTTCTAATTCTACTAATTCTACTACGCACATTCTTCCACTGCAAATCTACCATTCCAGTGTTTTACTTGCTATATGGTATTTACTTTGCCACCATGGCCTTTTTTTTGCCTTTACCGCCCTTATCTCACCTCATTTGCTCACATTGTATATAGACTTATTTTTCTACTGTATTATTGACTGTATGTTTTGTTTATTCCATGTGTAACTCTGTATGCGTCGAATTGCTATGCTTTATCTTGGCCAGGTCGCAGTTGCAAATGAGAACTTGTTCTCAACTAGCCTACCTGGTTAAATAAAGGTGAAATAAATAAAAATAGAAGCCACAATCTATCTGCAATATTAAAGCTATATGTTTTCACCATGATAGCTTGGTGACACCCAACAGTTTTGTCTCTTCCACGTGCTCAAAAGTCACATTATTCAATAATAGATCCAGATTAGGTTTAGGGTTTAGCCTGTTGCTAGTTTCCCATTCTAAAACTGACTTGAGGGCTATGTTAAAGGTGTCCGTTATTTATTTTACTGTTGCAACCGACGTGGTTTACTGGTGCATTGTCGGGATAATTGACAGTAATAACTACACAGGTATTAGAGGTAGCTGGCGATCCTATCAGATGCACAGGTATAGCATGGTCTAGCTTAAGGCAGTGATGGAGTTTGCAGTATTGATTCTACAGGGATTGAGGCAGGATGAATGGAGACTATCAAACCTGTTCTCTAGTTGTTGAGGTTTCCTCACAATACAACAATGGGCGCCTGTGCTTTGAGAGACTGATGTAGACTTTAAGGTCCTGATCGTGTGTCGTACGTATTGAGAGGTCACAAAGAGAAATCTTGCAAACATAATCGAGTTGTCTCTTATGAAAGTACAAGAGCCTATGACAGTAGTGAGCAGATAAAAAAGCACAAGATGAAACAGGATGTAATGTATTTTCAGTAGGAACACACGGTTCTCTACATTTATAAGCAAGATTTGTAATATAATGCAACAGAATAATACAGAAATTGCAACAGATTTTGAAGAAGGAGAAAATATACTGTATTGTGGATCATTAGCAGGTATCTTGTTAACTTCCCTACTGTGGGGCATCAGTCATCGCAGGTCCATTTCAGGGTGAAATTATGTTCATGCCCAGTAAGACACTGCAGAGGTGTATCTATGTAACATCATTATTTGAAGAGGACACTTCAAATGAACATCATTTAGACTTGAAATTTAATTGCTTTTATTGTGTACATTGTTGATGATAATGTGCACACGCATGCACACAGACACACACACAGACACACACAGACGCACACACACACATACGCGCACACAGAGATATACAGTATTTTTTACATTTCCTTTTCTTGATGAAAATTGATATAATCAGAAGCACATCCAACCTTTGGAGTGTGCCATTCAGTGACGTTCAGAGCTGTTCAGATATTTCTAAAATGGGGTCTCTCCTGTCCCTCGGAACAGATGAAGCACATGCACGATCTGCTAGAGGAAAGAAAGGGAGATGTTAACAAGTATTGGTAGCAATTAAACAAAGACTAAAATACATCTTCAACACATCAGAAAATGGACTTGTAGTCCAGAACACAGTAAAAGCAAATGAGCAGTTCTTTTTCTCATTCTTTCTTTTTCCCTTTAGTTCAGTCTGTGTTTTTCTTTCTTTCTCTTTTTAGCACGGGACACATTTATTTATTTATTCCTTTCTACCTTTCTTCCTTCCCAAAAATGATGAGTTTGATTCATAATATCAAACCCTTCGGCTTAGATTTGGGCTAAGCGTAATACAGCCATTTTAAGTTACAGTATATGGCCTGGTTTAAAGGCCACCTCTTTGTCACTACTTGCCTCTCGCATTCATTAACGTGACAGGAGAGTAGTTTGTCTTCTCCAGGAGAGAAATGCCAGTTCTGAAAGAGCTTCATTTGATTCATATTTGAAGTGAGAGTCCATGCCATCTTTATTCCAGGGGAGCCTTTATAGTCAAAGAGTTGCTCCTCTAATTTGATGGTTGAGGCTTTCTGTTTTCTTTGGGGAGCTTTACCCATGATTACTCTGACCTTACTCCCATCATTTAAACATGCACAGACATATCCGTACTGAAGCACACACAAAACACAGACATATCCCTACTGAAGCACACACAAAACACAGACATATCCGTACTGAAGCACACACAAAACACAGACATATCCGTACTGAAGCACACACAAAACACAGACATATCCCTACTGAAGCACACACAAAACACAGACATATCCGTACTGAAGCACACACAAAACACAGACATATCCGTACTGAAGCACACACAAAACACAGACATATCCGTACTGAAGCACACACAAAACACAGACATATCCGTACTGAAGCACACACAAAACATAGACATATCCGTACTGAAGCACACACAAAACACAGACATATCCGTACTGAAGCACACACAAAACACAGACATATCCGTACTGAAGCACACACAAAACACAGACATATCCGTACTGAAGCACACACAAAACACAGACATATCCGTACTGAAGCACACACAAAACACAGACATATCCGTACTGAAGCACACACAAAACACAGACATATCCGTACTGAAGCACACACAAAACACAGACATATCCGTACTGAAGCACACACAAAACACAGACATATCCGTACTGAAGCACACACAAAACATAGACATATCCGTACTGAAGCACACACAAAACACAGACATATCCGTACTGAAGCACACACAAAACACAGACATATCCGTACTGAAGCACACACAAAACACAGACATATCCGTACTGAAGCACACACAAAACACAGACATATCCGTACTGAAGCACACACAAAACACAGACATATCCGTACTGAAGGACACACAAAACACAGACATATCCGTACTGAAGCACACACAAAACACAGACATATCCGTACTGAAGCACACACAAAACACAGACATATCCGTACTGAAGCACACACAAAACACAGACATATCCGTACTGAAGCACACACAAAACACAGACATATCCGTACTGAAGCACACACAAAACACAGACATATCCGTACTGAAGCACACACAAAACACAGACATATTCGTACTGAAGCACACACAAAACACAGACATATCCGTACTGAAGCACACACAAAACACAGACATATCCGTACTGAAGCACACACAAAACACAGACATATCCGTACTGAAGCACACACAAAACACAGACATATCCGTACTGAAGCACACACAAAACACAGACATATCTGTACTGAAGCACACACAAAACACAGACATATCCGTACTGAAGCACACACAAAACACAGACATATCCGTACTGAAGCACACACAAAACACAGACATATCCGTACTGAAGCACACACAAAACACAGACATATCCGTACTGAAGCACACACAAAACACAGACATATTCGTACTGAAGCACACACAAAACACAGACATATCCGTACTGAAGCACACACAAAACACAGACATATCCGTACTGAAGCACACACAAAACACAGACATATCCGTACTGAAGCACACACAAAACACAGACATATCCGTACTGAAGCACACACAAAACACAGACATATCTGTACTGAAGCACACACAAAACACAGACATATCCGTACTGAAGCACACACAAAACACAGACTTTTTGTTTCTAAAGGTAGTTTGAATGCATAAATTAATTTGAAGACAATGACTAAAACAGCAAAATAATGTATTGACACAACAGGACTCAATTAAAATGTTTTTACAGGGAGTTTTTAATATATGTATTTTTCTAGCAATCAATCGCATTAAAAACAATACTCACACACTGACAGTGCATGGTCATTTTAACCTTGGGTAGCATTGACATTTAGCCTGTCTTTGGGCTTCTCAATATGGAATCTTGAGCTTTCTGTCTGACCAGGCCAGCAGAGTGTGGGGCATCGTAGCTCTTTGTTCAAGACTGTTCAACACTTAGAGTCGAGTCAGAGAGAGAGAAAGCGATTTTAAGGTTTGCTGAAGGAAGGTCAGAGTCTCTGGCTCAACCAGAGTTCTCAGTTTTAGTTTGTGGCTTAACATCAGGGAACCTTTCTCTCCACTGGTGAAGGTTATGGTCCTTTGTTGGAAGTGCAGAGGACGTGTAACCTTCCTCCAACATAGACCTTTAAATACACCCTTATATATTTTTGTTCTCTGCAACTGTGACATAGGAAGCTTTAAAGAGCCCAATGGTTTTCATGACATGGGGAAGCTCTCCTCGCCGAATTTTGTCGTCAGTTCATTCACTTCAGAAACCAGTCTCTCAATCCACACTTCAAATGGCGGTTGTGTTCAATTTCCTCCCCTCTTGAAAACAAACTGGTGGCCGCTTTTTCAAGTCATATGTCAGCAGAGAGAGACAGTCTTTCATGTTGAATGCAGCTAAACATTTCGCTATCGCTGTCCTGGAAGCCAGTGAGGAGAGGAGGGAGGGTGGCGCAATAACAGAGCAGCTGTACAATAACACCTTAGAACTCAACCACCACTGAAACATTACACAACTGAAACATAACACAACTGAAACATAACATAACACAACTGAAACATAACACAACTGAAACATAACATAACACAACTGAAACATAACACAACTGAAATATAACATAACACAACTGAAACATAACACAACTGAAACATAACATAACTGAAACATAACACAACTGAAACATAACACAACTGAAACATAACACAACTGAAACATAACACAACTGAAACATAACTCAACTGCATTACAACATTATGTACACTACCGTTCAAAAGTTTGGGGTCACTTAGAAAGGTCCTTGTTTTTTAAAGAAAAGCAGAATTGCAAATAAAAAGCCATATCTTAGACTGGCCAAAAAAAAGTATACATTAAGATGGGCAAAAGAACACAGACACTGGACAGAGGAACTCTGCCTATAAGGCCAGCATCCCGGAGTCACCTCTTCACTGTTGATGTTGAGACTGGTGTTTTGCGGGTACTATTTAATGAAGCTGCCAATTGAGGACCTGTGAGGGGTCTGTTTCTCAAACTAGACACTAATGTACTTGTCCTCTTGCTCAGTTGTGCACAGGGGCCTCCCACTCTTCTTTCTATTCTGGTTAGAGTTTGCGCTGTTCTGTGAAGGGAGTAGTACACAACGTTGTCCGAGATCTTCAGTTTTTTGGCAATTTCTCGCATGGAATAGCCTTAATTTCTCAGAACCAGAATAAACTGACGAGTTTCAGAAGAAAGTTCTTTGTTTCTGGCCATTTTGAGCCTGTAATCAAACCCACAAATGCTGATGCTCCAGATACTCAACTAGTCTAAAGAAGGACAGTTTTTTTGCTTCTTTAATCAGAACAACAGTTTTCAGCTGTGCTAACATAATTGCAAAAGGGTTTTCTAATGATCAGTTATCCTTTTAAAATCATAAACTTGGATGAGCTAACACAACGTGCCATTGGAACACAGGTGTGATGGTTGCTGATAATGGGCCTACGTACGCCTATCTAGATATTCCATAAAAAATCTGCTGTTTCCAGCTACAATAGTCATTTACAACATTAACAATGTCTACACTGTATTTCTGATCAATTTGATGTTATTTTAATGGACAAAGAATGTGCTTTTCTTTCAAAAACAAGGACATTTCTAAGTGACCCCAAACTTTTGAACGGTAGTGTATATATACAGTATATATATAGTCTACATACTGTACTACAGCAACAAATAGTACCACATAATGGCTTTGAGGCTTTTCCTACTGACCTACAGCATGATCCAGTGTAGGCCTACAATGCATGGTAATTGAACGTGACCATTACTGACAACACGGCATCTGTTCTATCTGCTATATTTCTGTTCAGAGACATTTGCACGGTATGTGTTGTGTACAGTTTCAGTGCCACAGCAGGCCTCTGTTACACATCACGACCATGTTGTTTTTCATTTTCGCTCTTATTCAAGCAATTATAGTCTCAGATTTAATACACATAAATGCTCCAGCGTCATACTGCGTAGCGCTGGTCTCTCCCAGCAGACAATGTGATGTAATAATGCTTTTCTCACCACGGACTCAAGCGGGGACGCTATCAGCACATGACATCAGCCATGGTCATCTCATGCAGTAGGGACTAACCCTTTCCGTAGTGAACTAAAGAGATCACGTGTTGGTATGGTTTGGTAGGTATTTAAAAAAGACAACTGTGATGAAATGTCATGGTGTTTTGAATAGGGTCAAATGAAAGAGAAGACCCTACTTGAAGAATGCATAATTTAAAGGAAGAACGTGTTGCATATGTTATTCCGACTTTAAATGAAATGAGGACCATTAACCATAATTATGTATATCCTCTTTCTTTGGTTTACAGACACACATTTTAGGCAAAAGCCCTCCCTGAAACGTAATACAATCATTAAAATGTTTACAATGATGTGGTGAGACCTTGTCATGTCAAATTAAGTGCAATTCAGGAAAATAATGATTACATTTTCACTTGAATTAATCATTAGTGATCAATAACACTGAATTGACAAATAGGAAGAAAATGGTACTGGACTGGAGGATATTAATTTACATCAAAATGAACAAACATCTAATTTTCAACTTAGACTTGACAAGGGTACTCTCCATATTTCATAAATGTTTGGCATCACAAGGACATGATCTGAAAAAGATTTGAATTAAAATATTGAAAAATAATTACACAGTATTTTGCTTCATATTCCCGCTGTAAAATGTATCATATTAAACATGTATTACAATCTGAGCATGTTGGAGAGAAAAGAGAGGAGAATTGATGTCCTTTGAGTATGTAGCATAGCGGATTCTGGCCTTGCGTGCTGCCAAGCAAATAAAATGGTCATACTTCAGGAGGCTAAGAAAATAAATTATTTACAAATCTACATATTAAGGAAAGTTTCCTGCTTCATGACAAGTCATCATTTTGAGCGAAATGGCATTGACCCCAAGCCTGTTCTAGTGTGTTGAACCCAGTGATGTTGGCTGGTGTCCAGACGTATGGCACAACGCTCAGCCCTACAGACAGCACCTCCATAAGAGACCAATAAATCATAGCCCTGACCTTTGCTGGCACTGGGGACCTTAGCGCTTCAAATGCTAAAGACGAGAGGAAGATTGAGAGTTTTAAAGCAAGTGATAAAGTGCTGTCTGAACACTCTTCTTCTTCTCTCAATGTCCCCTCACTCACCCCCATTCACCGTCTGTCTCTCTCTCTGTCTTTGTGTCTCTGTCTGTCTATTCTTTTAAGGTGTATCTCCTTCCTTTTCTGTCCCTTTGGGTCAAAATCTTCTGGCCTTTGCGGACCTTTGGTGTAACAGAGGGGTACTGTTAATTGGTGGGAAACTTTGTTTGGAGAAGACCGCTTTTCTTCCTCTGCTGTGTGGTTTAATGCTGCGGAGAACCTTGATTCTCTATATGCCGTGTTAAAACCAACTCGCCCTCCCTCTCTCCTCCCATCCATGCTCCCCCTGCCCCCTACATGCCGGTGCGCCGGTGGTGGTGGAAGGCTTCCATATGTGATCCGTCATGTCAGGGCGATGGATGCTGTCGGTGGGCCGTGGTTGCCCAGCGTGGGGGCTGGCCGGGCGAGAGGGAAGCGGGCCAGCTCGCCCTGCCACACGGCTGGGGGGCACATTAACCCAGGAGTGGCAGAGGAGTGGAGGGGAGCGGGTCGTGAGGAGGGCTAGCTGCTGCTCAGGTGTTCTGACATATGTTAGCTGTGTAAGACCAGACCTCCACATCTTACCCCCTATGGGGAAGAGCAACACACCCGTGTCTGCAGAGAGAGGGGAGGAGAGATGAGGAGTGGGGGAAGGAGAAAAGGGAGGAGAGGGGGTGAGATTAAAGATCAAGCTGCACAGCTTTCAGAATGGAAGAAAGCGGGAGTAAAACGAGAAACAGAAGGAGAGTGGAAAGGGAGAAGAAGAGATTGGGGAATGGCGTTTTTGGCACCAAACCCAGGCAGCATGCTGCTATCTCCCTTCCTAGTCCTTATTACCTGCTGTGATACTTAGACTGATGATTAATAATGAATCATAATGCCCTGGTCCTGATGGTAGAAGGAGGAAGTCGTCCCTAAGGTCAGTTTTGCGTTTAACCCCCAAAACAGTTAGGATTTGGGGAGGGTAAAATAATCACAGATCTTTGTCTATGGCCGATTTAAATCAAATCAAATCAAAGTTTATTGGTCACGTACACAGGTTAGCTGATGTTAAAGCGAGTGCAGTGAAGTGCTTATGTTACTAGCTCCTGTTACAATGCAGTATTTCTGCCTGGAATGGTTCTGATGTTAAACAGTGAACATTTACTATAAGACATTACATAGAAATGCTTTCCTATACTATGCAGTAGCCTTTGTTCTCGTTGTTAAGCACTGTGTGGAAAATTACTTATTACATTTCATTCTTAATGCCACAAAAAATGTGGCCCATGCAGAGAAGGATGGAAGCAGAAGAGATGTGACATCACACGGATGATTCTAACTGTGACTGGGGGGGTTTCAAAGTGACATATCCACCAGCTGTTGACAAGGCACTGACCTTTTCTGTGGCCCAGGGTGACCGGCGGTTTAGCTTTCCAACTTTTCCCATGTAAACTTGACCGCTGACATTTCCATGGCTCAGTGCAGTGGCGTACTCTCAGGGGGAGAGGGACAGAGTTCTAAACATAACGCAGACAGGAGCTGAGCTTCTCTGACAGGGAACATTTACATACTGTACCTTATATCTGGAATTTCATGGTTTGTTAGAATGAAGAGTTTTGTGTTTACGCTGGCGGTGACGATGAGGATGCTGAGGCTGAGGAAGAGAAGGAGCACTTTGTTACCAGTAAATGCACGTTGACTACAGGA
Source organism: Salvelinus fontinalis (assembly GCF_029448725.1). Taxonomy (NCBI): domain Eukaryota; kingdom Metazoa; phylum Chordata; class Actinopteri; order Salmoniformes; family Salmonidae; genus Salvelinus; species Salvelinus fontinalis. The sequence goes on from NC_074701.1 coordinate 5,421,121, forward strand.
AACGGAGGGCTGAGCATGCCCCCATCCACATCGACGGTGCTGAGGTGGAGCGGGTCGAGAGCTTCAAGTTCCTCGGTGTCCACATCACTAAGGAATTGACATGGTCCACGCACACCAACACAGAAGAAGGTATGACAATGCCTCTTCCCCCTCAGGAGGCTGAAAAGATTTGGCAAAAAGTTATACAACTGCTCCATTGAGAGCAACTTGACTTGCTGCATCACCGCTTGGTATGGCAACTGCTTGGCATCTGACCGTATTTATGAAGCACTTCTTACATCAACGGATGTCACAAAGTGCTGTACAGAAACCCAGCCTAAAACCCCAAACAGCAAGCAATGCAGGGGGAGAAGCACGGTGGCAAGGAAAAACTCCCTAGAAAGGCCGGAACCTAGGAAGAAACCTAGAGAGGAACCAGGCTATGAAGGGTGGCCAGTCCTCTTCTGGCTGTGCCGGGTGGAGATTATAACAGAACATGGCCAAGATTTTCAAATGTCCATAGATGACCAGCAGGGTCAGATAATAATAATCACAGTGGTTGTAGAGGGTGCAACAGGTCAGCACCTCAGGAGTGAATGTCAGTTGGCTTTCATAGCAGATCATTCAAGGTATCTCGACCGCACCTGCTGTCTCTAGAGAGTTGAAAACAGCAGGTCTGGGACAAGGTAGCACGTCCGGTGAACAGGTCAGGGTTCCATAGCCACAGGCAGAACAGTTGAAACTGGAGCTGCAGCACAACCAGGTGGCCTGGGGACAGCAAGGAGTAACAGGTCAGGTAGTCCTGAGGCATGGTCCTAGGGGTCAGGTCCTCCGAGAGAGAGCGAGAGAGAGCGAGAGAGAGAGCGAGAGAGCGAGAGAGCGAGAGAGCGAGAGAGAGAGAGAGAGAGAGAGAGAGAGAGAGAGAGAGAGAGAGAGAGAGAGAGAGAGAGAGAGAGAGAGAGAGTGGGAGAGAGGGAGAGAGAGGGAGAGAGAGGGAGAGAGAGGGAGAGAGAGGGAGAGAGAGGGAGAGAGAGGGAGAGAGAGGGAGAGAGAGAGAGGGAGAGAGAGGGAGAGAGAGGGAGAGAGAGAGAGGGAGAGAGAGGGAGAGAGAGAGAGAGAGAGAGACAAAAAGAGAGAGAGAATTAGAGAGCGCATACTTAAATTTACACAGGACACCGGACAAGACAGGAGAAATACTCCAGATATAACAGACTGACCCTAGCCCCCCGACACAAACTATTGCAGCATAAATCTTAGACTCTGAGACAGGAGGGGTCGGGAGACACTGTGGCCCCGTCCAACGATACCCCCGGACAGGGCCAAACAGACACAGGGTACATCTCTGGGGCCGAGCTCCCTGTCATTCAGGATCTCTATACCAGGCGGTGCTAGAGGAAGGCCCATAGTATTACAAAGACTCCAGCCACCCAAGTCATAGACTGTTCTCTTTGGTACCGCACGGCAAGCAGTACTGATGCACCAAGTCTGGAACCAACAGGACCCTGAACAGCTTCTACACCCAACCATAAGACTGCTAAATAGTTAGCCAAATAGCTACGCTGCTGCTACTGCTTAATATCTATCCCGTTGCTTAGTCACTTTACCCCTACCTACAGACACATATCTACCTCAAAACCTTGTACCCCTGCACATCGACTCTGTACAGGTACCCCATCTATATAGCCAAGTTACTCATTGTGTATTTTTCCTCGTGTTATTATCTTTCTATTATTTGCATTGTTGGGATGGACCCGTAAGCATTTCACTGTTAGTCTACACCCGTTGTTTACGGAGCATGTGACATATAAAATAAATTTGATTTGATGAAACTGCCAGTGAATGACACCATCCCAATACCCACACACACGGGGAACTGCACCCCTCTGCCACAATGACATCTAACAGGGGCAGAAATAGGTAAATAATAGAACCAGTTGCCTTGAGAAAGAGAGGGAAAGAGAGAGAAAATAATCTGCAAGCGAGACGACAGATAAAGAGAAAAGGAGAGAGTAGGGCTGCGTGTGTGTATGAGAGAGAGAAAGAGAGAAGGAAAGAGTGAAAGAGAGAGAGACGGTGGAGGAGATAGTGGTCAGAGTGACGGAGATAAAAGCTACATTACATGAAATTAATGGAGGTTGGACGAGCAGTACATGAATCACTGTTTCAACAGTAGGAGACGCACACAAAGGAAGAGAGGAATGTGAGCACTAACTACAGCTTCAAAGGTCCCTCATTTAACCAACCTGCATACTATCCTGACAGACAGCCAGAGAGAGAGAGAGACAGAGAGAGAATGAGAGAAAGAGAATGAGAGAGAGAGAATGAGAGAGAGAGAGAGAGAGATTAGAGAGAGAGAATGAGAGAGAGAGAGAGAGAGAGAGAGAGAGAGAATTAGAGAGCGAGAATGAGAGAGAGAGAGAGAGAGAGAGAGAGAGAGAGAGAGAGAGAGAGAGAGAGAGAGAGAGAGAGAATAAGAAAAAGAGAATGAACGGGAGAGAATGAAAGACAGAATGAGAGAAAGGGAGAGAGGGGGGGCAGGGTATGAGAGTGAGATGGAGAGAGGGGGAGAAAAGAGGATAGACCGTCACATAGGGAGAAAGAGAGTAAGTCTGGGAGAGAGAGGAAGTGAAAAGGGAGAAATAGCAGTATCTAGAATGAATGAGAGCATATGAGCGTTACGGACGCTTCATGCCTTCCTTTCTCAGCCCATATCAAAAACTGTTTAATGAAAGTTAAATAGTTTTTGAGGAGTGCGCTGACTGGAACAGATGAGATTGTGGCACGGGGAGTTGTCAAGGCTTTGTTGGCGGGCGCACACCCTTCCTGCTCGGGGGCTGCCACCAGTGTGACACACACAAAGGGCATATGCAGATACACACACCACACCACCCGCCATGTTGGTCATAAAAAGATGAAGAGGTTTCCCTCCCCCCTTTCTCCCCTGTTCTCTTTCTCGACTCTGCTCTGGCTTGTTCATCTGTGAATAAATCTCTGTAATTTGAAAGTGACAAGCTAGAGATTTATGAAGGAATAAGTGCCCGTTTCTGGTGGAATTTATAGTGCAGTGCAAGGGATATGCAGATGAGTGTGCAAGGGGAAGCAGAGGTAGAGCAGGTACAGGGCCATGTGACGGAGAGAGAGAGAGAGCGAGAGAGAGAGAGAGAAAGAGAGAGAGAGAGAGAGAGAGAGAATGAGAGAGAGAGAGAGAGAGAATTAGAGAGCGAGAATGAGAGAGAGAGAGAGAGAGAGAGAGAGAGAGAATAAGAAAAAGAGAATGAACGGGAGTGTGTGGTATGACAGAGGGGCCTGAAGTAGCCTTTGATCTGCCATAGATTCCATACCCTTTCTCACCCACTACCCTGTTTCTCACCCACTCCCATTTCTCACCCACTCCCCTGTGTCTCACCCACTCCACTGTTTCTCACCCACTCCACTGTTTCTCACCCACTCCCTGTTTCTCACCCACTCCCCTGTTTCTCACCCACTCCCATTTCTCACCCACTCCCCTGTGTCTCACCCACTCCACTGTTTCTCACCCACTCCCCTGTTTCTCACCCACTCCCATTTCTCACCCACTCCCCTGTGTCTCACCCACTCCACTGTTTCTCACCCACTCCACTGTTTCTCACCCACTCCCTGTTTCTCACCCACTCCCCTGTTTCTCACCCACTCCCATTTCTCACCCACTCCCCTGTGTCTCACCCACTCCACTGTTTCTCACCCACTCCCCTGTTTCTCACCCACTCCCATTTCTCACCCACTCCCCTGTGTCTCACCCACTCCACTGTTTCTCACCCACTCCCTTGTTTCTCACCCACTCCCATTTCTCACCCACTCCACTTTTTCTCACCCACTCCCCTGTTTCTCACCCACTCAATTCAATACAATTAAAGGGGCTTTATTGGCATGGCAAACATATGTTTACATTGCCAAAGCAAGTGACATGGATAAACAAAAGTGAAATAAACAATAAAAAGTGAACAGTAAATATTACACTCACACAAGTCCACTCTCTCTCTCCCCTTATCTACTTTATAAATCCAGCCTCCCGTCTCTACCTCTTTCTTGGTTGTGTACTGAATCTTTCTATGTGTAGTGATGGAGAAGTGTCACTAAAGGGAGGATGCATGGCAGCCCTATAGCCTACACCTACTCTAGTATTTCTGATTAATTGATTTTGCCCATTTCTAACAATGGGACATGCACAGCAAGCTCTCACAGTCTCACAACGGAATTAGACATTCATCCATGTTTCTCAAACGTCAAATTTCAAAGTGTTTAAGGTTAAGTTTAGGCATTAACTTTGAAAAGCCCTAGCAAAACCCAAACCTACTTGAATGTAACAGCGCTCACAGTTGCCCCTAGTGGCCTGTTTCCACAACATTTCCGACGTCCTCAGATATGGATAGACTTGTATCTCGGGTGACCTGGCTGGACATGCTCCTGGTTATATCAAAGCCACTGTTTAATCACATTATCAGCAGGTCCTCAGGCCAGAGAAAGAATAAGGCAGCCTCTGTATGACAAGGGGACAAAGGTTAGAGTTCACGAGGTGAACAAAGTTCACTAGCATGACCAGAGGATCCCAAGATTACTGAACAGAAC
>NC_074701.1:5430704-5463204 GCF_029448725.1 Salvelinus fontinalis
GCAGACAACACAACAGCAGTAGGCCTGATTACCAACAATGATGAGACAGCCCACACGAAGGAGGTGAGGACCCTGGCGGAGTGGTGCCAGGAAAATAACCTCTCTGTAACGATGTTCGTCTGAGGAAGAAGGAGTAGACCAAAGCGCAGTTTATTATAACCTGAACACTGAAACAAAAAACAAAAGTAGAACAAAACGCAACAGTTCTGTCAGGTACTCACACAAAACAGAAAACAAATATAACTAAAGTCAGGGCGTGACAGTATCCTCCCCCCCCCCCCCCCCCCCCCCCCAAAGGTGCGGACTCCGGCCGCAAAACCTAAAGATATAGGGGAGGGTCTGGGTGGGCATCTATCCGCAGTGGTGGCTCTGGCGCGGGACCCACGCCGCCGACCCCGGACTGGGGACCCTTGCAGCGGGCCCCGAACAGGAGGGCAACTCTGGCAGCTCCGGACAGGAGGGTGACTCTGGCAGCTCCGGACAGGAAGGAGACTCTGGCAGCTCCGGACAGGAGGGATACTCTGGCAGCTCCGGACAGGAGGGAGACTCTGGCAGCTCCGGACAGGAGGGAGACTCTGGCAGCTCCGGACAGGAAGGAGACTCTGGAGGGCGACTCTGGAGGGAGGAGAGACAGAGACAGCCTGGTGCTTGGGGCTGCCACAGGGCCCACCAGGCTGGGGAGACCTACAGGAGGCCTGGTGCGTAGAGGAGGCACCGGATAAACCGGGCTCTGGGGGAGCACTGGAGCTCTGGTGCGCAGCCTTGGCACCACTCCTCCAGGGCTGAATGCCTCACTTTAGCCCCGGCCCCTCCAGAGTGCAGGCACAGGTCGAACCGGGCTGAGGGGGAGCACTGGAGATCTGGTGCTTACCGCTCGCACCTCTCCATTAGGCTCAATGCCCACCTTCGCCCGGCACGGGCGGAGCGCAGGCATAGGACGAACAGCACCCTCCCAGCGCCCCGGAGACACAGTACGCAGAGCCGGCGCAGGATACATTGGGCCGAAACGGAGCACCGGAGACCAAACACGCTGAGCTGGCACAATCCGCCCTGGCTGGATGCCTACTCTCGCATGGCACTTGCGGGGGGCTGGCCTATAGCGCTCCGGGCTATGAGCGCCTACTGGCGACACCGTGCACTTCACCGCATAACACGGTGCCTTACCAGTACTATGCTGCTTCCGGTAAGCACGGGGAGTTGGCTCAGGTCTATCGCCTGACTCCGCCAATCTCCCCGTGTGCCCCCCCCCCCCAAAAAAAAATGTTAGGGCTGCCTCTCGTGCCTGCTACGCTGCCTTGCCTCATATCGCCGCATCTCAGCTTTCGTCGCCTCCAGTTCTTCTTTCGGGCGGCGATATTCCCCAGCCTGTCTCCAGGGTCCCTTACCATCCAATATCTCCTCCCAAGTCCAGGAGTCCTGAACCCTCTGCTCCTCCATACCACGCTGCTTGGTCCGTTGGTCGTGGGTAGTTCTGTAACGATGTTCGTCTGAGGGAGAAGGAGTAGACCAAAGCGCAGTGTGGTACGTGTTCATGATGTTTATTATAACCTGAACACTGAAACAAAAAACAAAAGTGGAACAAAACGCAACAGTTCTGTCAGGTACTCACACAAAACAGAAAACAAATATAACTAAAGTCAGGGCGTGATACTCCCCTCAATGTCAACAAAACGAAGGAGCTGATCGTGGACTTCAGTACATCGGCAGGGCCACAGTGGAGAAGGAGAAAAGCTTCAAGTTCATCAGCGTACACATCACTGACAATCTGAAATTAGGTGAAGGCGCAACAGTGCCTGGTATGGCAACTACACTTCCCGCAACAGCAAGGTTCTCTAGAAGGAGGTGCAGTCTGCCCAACGCATCACTGGGAGCATACTGCCTGCCCTCCAGGACATCTAGAGATGTCACAGGAAGGTCAAAAAGATTTGGCCTTCTTAGGGCTGTTGTGGTGACCGTATTACCGCCACACCGGCGGTCACTAGTCATCGAAGGCAGTCAAATTCCACGTGACCGTTTAGTCACGGTAATTAGGCTTCTCCAAGCTCTGATGCTGCTGCTGGTCATTAGTAGCCTTCCAAACATCCTAACTGCCTGGTACTCAGCACTCTATTGTCCCTCTAATCACTCTGATATCAATGCAAATGTAATCAAAAATCTAATCAAACATTTCTACAGGCTATGCAATTGAGTGAGAAAACAGAGTGATGGCCGTTAATAAAAAGAGGGGGATCCCATGAGCTTTCTATAAGCTAGGCCTACTATATTTATTTCTCAACTTTCCTAACAGGAGTGTAGTCTACCTGACTGGCATCAAAAATATATTTTTTTAAACGTGTCATCCATTTGCTTTTTAAGTGCATAGATGACATGTATTTTTTCAGCTGCCCCAGTTTCGATACAGATGCAGGATAATGGTCCATTCTAAATCATAACAAATGTTACACATATATTATTTAGCATATGTAAAGACACGATTTAATCAAGAATAGACTGATGGGTAACAAGATTAGCCTATCAATTGTGAATTATATATTATCACTTGTGAATGATGCACAGCATAAGAAACAATCTTTTTTTTTGCGACACACCTCATGTAGCCTAGCCCATAGGCCAATATGTTTTAATAAGGTTTGTATCACAACTAAAGTAGCCAAATAACTTCTTGAAATTAAGCACATTAATCCGCTTTACAAGGAGTGTAGAGCCTAACTGGGACGGCAGGTAGCCTAGTGGTTAGAGCATTGGGCCAGTAACTGAAAAGTTGCTAGATCGAATCCCTGAGCTGAGCAGTGGGTTAACTGCCCCTGAACAAGGCAGTTAACCCTCTGTTCCTAGGCCTTCATTGTCAATAAGAATTTGTTCTTAACTGACTTGCCTAGTTAAATAAAGGTACAAATAACTACCATATGAATTTAATATTTATTTGTCACATGTGCCGAATACAACAGGTAGACCTTACAGTGAAATGCTTACTTACAAGCCCTTAACCAACAATGCAAATAGTCTGTGTGGCCATTTGACTAGCTGAATCTTATGGCTTGGGGGTAGAAGCTGTTAAGAAGCCTTTTGGACCTAGACTTGGCGCTCCGGTATTTAAGCGGCGTGTGAGTTTCAAGTTTGCGGAAGATCATTTTCACCACAAAATGCAGCTTTATAATAAAAGCATTACATGCATAATTGTATTTCCGGTCACATTTGATAATGGTGTTTTCCACTAATGGAACATTCGTGCTTATAGCGTACTGCCATGTGCGCATTGCTGAGCTTATAATGTGAAGAAATAGGCTAATAGTTTAACATTTTAAGCTAAATGTTCTGATCTGTTGTGTCGGCCACATTGCATAAAAACGTTTTTTTGATGCTAGTGGTATAAGGACACAAGGCAAGACTCAAATGCAGACACAGGAGGCAGATGGTAGAGCTCCGATATTTATTATAACAAAGGGAGTAGGCAAAGGCATGTTGGGGACAGGCGAGAGTTCATTAACCAAGTCAGAGTCCAAACAGTACCAGACGATAGGCAGTCTCGAGGTCAGGACATGCAGGAGTCAGAAACCAGATCCGAGTCCAAAAACAGCACCAGGGGTAGTCAGAACAGACAGAGTGGTCAGGCAGGCGAGTTTGGAGTCAGGACAGGCAAGGGTCGAAACCAGGAGGACTAGAAACAAACAGAGACTGGGAAAAATAGGAGCAAGTAAAAACGCTGGTTGACTTGGCAAACAAGACGAACTGGCACAGAGAGACAGGAAACACCGGGATATGTACACCGGGGACAATAAACGACACCTGGAAGGGGAGGGAGACAATCCCAAGGGCAGGTGAACCGGATCAGGTTGTGACAAGTGGTTGTATTAATTTGGGCTCTATCGCATCCCACAATGGTCCCAGACTGTTTGGAATATTTATTTCTCGCACAAAATAGAATAGGTCAACTTTTGTACTATGGGGAATAGTAGATTTGAGGCTCCCGAGTGGCACAGCGGTCTTAAACACTACGTCACAGTGCAAGAGGCGTCATTGGGAGTCCCATAGGGTGGCGCACAATTGGCCCAGCATCGTCTGAGTTTGGCCGGGGTAGGCCGTCATTGTAAAGAATTATTTTTTCTTAACCGACTTGCCTAGTTAAATAAAGGTTAAATAAAAATTAAAAAAAAAAAAGATTGACATAGGCTAGTGCTTTAGCTGTTCGTTAGGCCTACTCATCTTGTTGGCTGACGAAAAGTAAATGTGGACAGTTCTTCCAATATCTTCAATATGCACTTCGGAATTGGATAAGGACGCGCGCAGTTGTGTTCCCGATGTGTATGTCTTAACTTGTAGCCTGTGAGAAAGTCCCGATCAGATCACATGATGGAGAGCAGTTTGAGTGACAGACGCGTGGGATTGCGCAGCACACTCAGGGAGAAGGGTACAACGCAGCACTCCGGGCCGCAAAGGGCATGGATTTTTATAGGGTGCATTACGATCACAAACGGGATGCCGTCGTGAAATTCGAGGCCTTATCAAGTACTTGTCAAATTGTGAATGAGAGACTGATGTAGTGTGTACAGCCTGCACACAAAAAACTAAGCAGAGCTTATGCCTTTCAAGCAACTTTTTTCAAATCTTCATCATCAGTCTCATCATCCAGCCTTACAATGTATTAAAAATCCAAACATATAACACAATGTTTATAGAACAAATAAAGTTACATTAATAACTCTACATTAAGCATATAGAAGTACATATTTCTTTGTTAACTGCTCAACACAGATCATTTGGAGAAAATATTTATATTTTATTCAGCTTTGTTAAATTGTATTCTACGTAGTATAAAATAATATAAAATAATGCCACGGATTATAAGCAAATATTGTCTGCTAAATTAACTTGTGTAGCCCACAGTCATATGGTATAGCCACATCAGGACCTAACATAAGGATGACTCAGAGTATGCTATTCTGTTCTTCTGAAATAGACTACATTTTTTTCATATCATTCTTTTTTAGACCTGTCTAAAATAAATAATGGATTTATTGTGAAGATGTAGGCTATATTACATGGATTTATTAAACTTTTTAAAATGGCTTGTACGCTATGTGTGGAAGCCAGGAGATGTATATGTGTTTATGTTAATTAACGGTAAATTACCGTGAGACCAACAGTAATTTGCTTGACAACGTTGGGTTGGTGGGAGTTAGTGAACTGAGCCTCAGAAACAGTTGGCTGAGGGGACTCTTTTTGATGGTCAACTCTTGGCAACTCGCAATTAAATGTTTCAATTTAAGGGCTTTATTGGCATGGGAAACATTTGTTTACATTGCCAAAGAAATTGAAATAGATAATAAACAAAAGTGAAATAAACAATAACAAAAAATATACATTACACATTACATTTCAAATGTCATATTATGTATATCTGGCACCCCAATGGTGGAACAAACTCCCTCACGACGCCAGGACAGCGGAGTCAATCACCACCTTCCGGAGACACCTGAAACCCCACCTCTTCAAGGAATACCTAGGATAAAGCAATCCTTCTGCCCCCCCCCCCCCCCCTTAAAATGATCTAGATGCACTATTGTAAAGTGGCTGTTCCACTGGATGTCATAAGGTGAATGCACCAATTTGTAAGTCGCTCTGGATAAGAGCGTCTGCTAAATGACTTAAATGTAAATGTAAATGTATATACTATATGGTTAATTAGGAAGGGCAGCTCAGTTTCCACCTCATTTTGTGGGCAGAGTGCACATAGCTTGTCTTCTCTTGAGCACCAGGTCTGCCTACGGCAGCCTTTCTCAATAGCAAGGCTATGCTCACTGAGTCTGTAGAGTCCAAGCTTTCCTTAAGTTTGGGTCAGTCACAGTGGTCAGGTATTCTGCCACTGTGTACTCTCTGTTTAGGGCCATATAGCATGTTTGTGAACAGAGCCCAAGGACAAGCTTGTTTAGGGGACTCTTCTCCAGGTTCATCTGTCTGTAGATGATGGTTGTTGTAAAATATAACTGCTCTTTTCTGGTTTTTGATCATTCGCGGTTATCGGCCTAATTCTGCTCTGCATGCATTATTTGGTGTTTTACGTTGTACACTGAGGATATTCTTTGCATAATTGTGCATGCAGAGTCTCAATATTGTGTTTGTCCCATTTTGTGAAATCTTGGTTGGTTAGCAGACCCCAGACCTTACAACCATAAAGGGCAATGGGTTCTATAACTGATTCAAGCATTTTTAGCCAGATTCTATTTGGTATGTCGAAATGTATGTGCCTTTTGATGTCATTGAAGGCACTTCTTGCCTTGTCTCTCAGATGGTCCACAACTTTGTTGAAGTTACCTTTGACGCTGATGTTTAGGCCGAGGTATGTATAGTTTTGGTGTCTAGATTGGAGGGCAATGGTGTCTAGATGGAATTTGTATTTGTGGTCCTGGAAACTGGACCTTTTTTGGAACACCATTATTTTTGTCTTACTGAGATTTACTGTCAGGGCCCAGGTCTGACAGAATCTGTGCAGAAGATCTAGGTGCTGCTGTATGGCCTCCTTGGTTGGGGACAGAAGCACCAGATCATAAACAAGCAGTAGACATTTGACTTCAGATTCTAGTAGGGTGAGGCCGGGTGCTGCAGGCTTTTCTAGTGCCCTCGCCACTTTGTTGATATATATGTTGAAGAGGGTGTGGCTTAAGTTGCATCCCTGTCTTACCTCACGGCTCTGTGGAAAGAAATGTGTGTGTTTTTTGCCAATTTTAACCTCTAGGGGGCAGTATTTTCACGTCCGGATGAAAAGCGTGCCCAAAGTAAACTGCCTGTTACTCAGGCCCAGAAGCTAGGATATGCAATAATTGGTAGATTTGGATAGAAAACATCTAAAGTTAAAACTGTTAAAATAATGTCTGTGAGTATAACAGAAATGATATGGCAGGTGAAACCTCGAGGACAAACCATCCCCAAAAAATAATAATTCAGCCTACCACTGATTCCAATGGCTTTCATGTTTATTATGAGGCGAAGTCCTCCCAGATTACAGTTTCTAGGGCTTCCACTAGATGTCAACAGTCTTTAGAAAGAGTTTCAGACTGGTTTTTGGAAAAATGAGCTGGAAGTTGTAGTTTTTCTAAGTGGCTCCCATTTTGGCTGTAATGTTTCCATGCGTGTGGATGAAAGCACGTTCTTTGTTATTTATCTCCAGTAATGAACATACTATTCTCCGTCTTAAATGTGATCGTTTATTTACGTATTAGGGTACCTGAGGTATTTTCATGAATGCTGAATATTTACATTTCTGTAATTTGAATTTCGCACTCTGCAATTTCACCGGATGTTGGCCAGGTGGGACGTGCCCATAAGAAGTTATTAACTTCACGCTTCTTGTTTGTTTACATAGATTTTATAATGTCATATGTTTTCCCCCAACAACACTTTCCATCAATTTGTATAGCAAACCCTCATGCTAAAATTAGTCAAAAGCTTTTTGAAATCAACAAAGCATGAGAAGACTTTGCCTTTTTTGTAGTTTGTTTCTTTGTTAATTGGGGTGTGCAGGGTGAATATGTGGTCTGTTGTAAGGTAATTTGGTAAAAAGACAATATGACATTTGCTCAGTACATTGTTTTTAGTCACGAAGTGTACGAGTCTGCAGATAATGATAATGCAGAGGAATGCTGTTGACGCATATCCCCCGGTATTTATAGGGGTCAAATTTGTCTCCACACTGGGTTGATCAGTCCTTGGCTCCAAATATTGGAACTTACCCACCCCCTTTCTCTTTCTCTCTATGTGGTGGACGTGTAGACAGACAGTCCTTGTCCTTTGGAGGTCAATGGCTCTAACAGACATCCTCCTAAAGGGGGCTGAAAGCTCCGTTGATTTAACTCTCCTCCTCTTTCTCTTCTCTCTTTTCCCTCTTTACCTCCTTGCCTCACGCCACTGTCCAGGGACACCCTGAGGTACTACTTAGATAAAACATTTGTAAGATTATCTATTGGAAGACACTGGAATTTGCTTGTGCACATCAGTTGTAAACAATATATGTCACTTTAAGTATATTCCTCACACCTGTCCTTAACAACACATCCCTCTCTTTACACAAAGGGTTAAACAATCAGGTAATGCAACTAACAGTGTTTACCATCAGAGCAGAGTCAATTACTTGACTGGGCAGCGCCCACCACTCACCGTTGCCTTTTGTCAGACATGGCCATTCGCTGTGACTTTACAGGACGCAAAATATGAGTCATAGTTTTATGAGGCTCTCTGTGTGTGTCTGACGGGCCTTGTTGAAACCCTGAACCTCGTCTGAACTGTACATTTCCTTAATTGCTCCGAGCCTTGTAACCCGGTAATTGGGCGTCTTTCTCTTTCTTCACTATACAGACTGAAGAGCTTGGTGGGAAATAAAAGAATCAGACAAAAGCGGAAGGATACAGTAAATTAGTGACCAGATGGAAGAGTCTGAAGATGAGTGAAATGGAGGAGACGGCTGAGACGCTGGGTTTAAATGGACAGTTGTGACAGGTTTTCCTGAGTTGATAAGGAAATTAAGTAAGAACTTATGGGAGATGGATTGATTCTGACTTAACACACAGATACAAAGATATATACACACACACACACACACACACACACACACACACACACACACACACACACACACACACACACACACACACACACACACACACACACACACACACACACACACACACACACACACACACACACACACACACACACACACACACACACACACACACACATTTGACAGGTGCATATGTCAATGCTTAGGTGAGCACATTAGTCAAAGATAACTATACTAAATATGTCAATCAAGGATGCTTACGTCAGACAATTTAGAGGTTGATGTATCCTGAAACGATAGCATGTCTGGAATATATACACTCAGACATGTGGTGAAAAATGAAAAGGTGTGCAATAAAAAGGAGGGCTTAGGGTATGTAGAAGTTTTATGAAACTGAACTGAATGAATATTGCAGCCTCTAGTTTTGAATTTGAATTTAGAGAACTGAATTTGTGAATTTTAATATATGAATCTTTTGTAAACTTGAAATGAGTCTGTACACTTGATACACAGACAATGAATGCAATATCTACCATATTGAAATTGAAACATATAAATATTCAATTTGAATATTCAATTAAATTTAAGTAGAATTTTAAAACTGAATTCAATATTCATTCCATTCACTTTCGATTCATGATTCCATTTATTAATTCAATACTCAATTTGTGCATTACAAATTCAAAAATATTGAATTCAAACTCAATATCTTAATACAATTTCAAAAATATTGAATTCAAATTCAGCTTCTCCTGGCACTAAAATTGCTCCATAGTGGTCTGTCTTCTGACCATGACATTGTGTTTGATAGTTGGTGAGTTTGAACTGTGTGTGTGTGTGTGTGCGTGTGCGTGTGCGTGTGCGTGTGCGTGTGCGTGTGTGTGTGTGTGTGTGTGTGTGTGTGTGTGTGTATGTGTATGTGTGTGTGTGTGTGTGTGTGTGTGTGTGTGTGTGTGTGTGTGTGTGTGTGTGTGTGTGTGTGTGTGTGTGTGTGTGTGTGTGTGTGTGTGGTTGACTGCAGCATCTGCGTCTGCATCTCCAGGACTGAGACGAAGGGCCATCAGGCTGAGCTCACATGCAATTCAGATGTGCACCGCAAATCCAGCATGAAATATAATTTATGATTTGAACTGCATCACACCACCTTCTCTCTGATAGGGAGCCAGATAGCAGAGGAAGAACCTCAATCAGAGTGTGAGAGTATGTGGCCATTTTTCAATTATCTGAGGGTGGGTGAGTGTGTATTTCCTTCTCAGTGACTATGTGAGTAAATTTGAGTGTGTGTGTGTCCTCACAATGATAGTAAAACAAGGAAAATTGTGGGGGCTTTTCACTAGAAAAGGCTATTTTAGGTTTAGAGGTTAGGTTTAGGGTTAGGATTGCAATTAGGGGTAGGGTTAGAATTAGTGTTAGGGTTAGGGGTTAGGTTTAGGGTTAGGGTTTGGAATTAGGGTTGGGTTTAGGGTTAGGCGTTTGGGGTTTAGGTTAGGGTTAGGGTTAGGTAAAGGGTTACGTTTAGGGTTAGAGGTTAGGAGAAAAAATATTTTGAATGGGAAGCAATTGTTTGGACGAGGACAGTAAAAGGACAGTAAAACAAACCTGTGTGTGTGCACGCGCATTTGCGTTTACATTGTGTGTCTATTGACGACGTGTGTGTTTTTATATCATCAGCTACCACTGGTATTATTTGTATGATTTCCCCTCTCTCTCCCAATCCGACACACAATCCCATCCCTACACGCCTTCCATCCCTACACGCCTTCCATCCCTACACGCCTTCCATCCCTACACGCCTTCCATCCCTACACGCCTTCCATCCCTACACGCCTTCCACCCCTACACTCCTTCCATCCATACACGCCTTCCATCCCTACACGCCTTCCATCCCTACACGCCTTCCATCCCTACACGCCTTCCATCCCTACACGCCTTCCATCCCTACACGCCTTCCATCCCTACACGCCTTCCATCCCTACACGCCTTCCATCACTACACGCCTTCCATCCCTACACGCCTTCCATCCATACACGCCTTCCATCCCTACACGCCTTCCATCCCTACACGCCTTCCATCCCTACACGCCTTCCATCCCTACACGCCTTTCATCCCTACACGCCTTCCATCACTACACGCCTTCCATCCCTACACGCCTTCCATCCCTACACGCCTCGAGGGCGACACTACATAATCCAGTCAGGTAATCAGGACATTGGGTAAGCAGGACGTTGACTTCAAAAACCGGCCACTAGTGGCAACGGTGAGCACTATTGCAATTTAGAGGCGTTGTGGACGGGGATTGCATGTTGGTGTGAATCATATAAACTCCGGCTCCGAGGGCCGTATGTTCAATCCTAGTGCTAAGCACTAAAAATTGTATTACCTCATCCCGAACCTTAACCCTTAATTAACCACTCTGACTAATGCCTAAATTTAACCTTCAAAATATGACGTTTATGGACAAACATCAGATTCTGCGGTGAGACTGTGAGAGCTTGTTGCACAATCACCTAGATAATCAGAGAGATCACTCCAGATTCAAGTAGAAATGTACGTTTTTGCAGGTCAGCAGGACGTCGGAAGACGCTGTCAAAACCATCCACTAGGGGCACATTTTTTTAAGTCAAAACAAGTGCCTGGAACTGGGATTGAACCTGATGTCTATGGAGTTCTAAACCATAGAGTTGTTTTTCTGTTTGAACCATATCCCAACTTAACCAATCACAATTAATGCCGAAAGTCAATTAACCCTACCCCAAACCTTAATACTTAACGAATCGTAATGAATGCCTGAAGTTTACGCTAGAGTTGTTTATGTATCCCAAACATTAACCCTTAACCCAGTCAGAATTAATGGCGGATGGGCGTAATCCGCAAGCTCCGGCTCTGAAGGTCACGCGTTCAATCCCAGTGATAGGCACTCGTTTTTGCAACTTTCTAAATTTGACGTTTGGAACATCTTCGCAATTCAAAGTTTGGAGAAACGTCGAATTCTGCAGCGAGACTGTGAGAGCTTGTTGAAATAATAACAATAAAAATTGTGTAGTCTGCTACTTGGCTGGCAGAAGTCACAGTACACCTCAATCAACTGACACAGAGAGAGAAGATGGACTGAGGCTGGGCTCCGACACGTCACCCTTGGATTTCATCATTTGCATAAAACAATTACCACGGGCGGACGGAGGGTTCAATGTCGTCTAGACAACATGCTTCCGATGGTGTCATCAAGCCAGGGACACACTAGACTGGCTGTAAATTAGCACCACCGGCCACACCACATCACCAGGGTTATGAACCAGCACAATTTTTTTAAATAGATACACACAAACACGCAAATATGACGGGGGTGTGCATGCACTCTCTCTCCCACACAGACACACACACACCTCACTGGCATGGTAACCATGGGAGATAGGGTGGAGACCCCTTCTTGAATCTGGGTTAGAGGGCAGAGAGTGGCAGAGGAGGCTGAAACAGAAGGTTATGGGTTAGACTGAGAAGGTGTAATTGATATGCTGCTACTGCCAACCAGTCTATTAGGTCTGATTGGATTTGAAAGGGTTAACGGGGAGCTGTGTGTAAGTGTGTGTTCCTGCGTGCATGCATTTCTGCATTTCACATGCATTTCACATGCCTGCCATGGGGCGCCTTCAGTTTTTACATCTTCATGTGCTCGAGGGCATCTCTCTCTCTCTCTCTCTCTCTCTCTCTCTCTCTCTCTCTCTCTCTCTCTCTCTCTCTCTCTCTCTCTCGCCACCCCACCTCTACTACGCTTTCACCACACCATTATTTTCCACTGTGGAGACGGAGACCCCTCCAATCAATACACACAACTCGCTGGGCATCTGATAGAACAAGACGGAAGATGAGAGAGGGAAGAAGAGGAGGGGAGGCACTTTCTTCTCTTCCTTCCCGACCGGCCAGGATGCAATATTCACAAGAAGGAGAAAATAAGAGGTGAAAAAAGGAAAAACAAGAGTATCTCTTTCAAATCCAATTAAAGACCAGAGCATGGCGGCCAGAATGTTAACAACGTGTGTGTGTGTGTGTGTGTGTGTGTGTGTGTGTGTGTGTGTGTCATTGTGATCATCAAATACTCCCCCCCCCTTCCATTCCCAGCAAACACACACACACACACACACACACACACACACACACACACACACACACACACACACACACACAAACACCCCCCCCCCCCCCCACACACACACACACACACACCCACACACACAAAAACACCCACACGCACACACACCAACACCCACACACACACACACACACACACACAAACACCCACACACACACACTACAGACCTCTGGGGGTGTTCAGCTATACCGGCCATGTGGAGTATTTTCAGTAGGTTCAGGATCTATGTAAACAAAAGAGCAGGTAATGGGGGCTGTTTACAGTCTGCCCTCCGGCTAACCTCTCTGTCTTTACAGACCCACATACCATTCTACTTGTTTATGTGTCTAGGTTCCAGCATGTGCCCTTGAACTTGGCCCCTCAGCCATCCCCCCAGCTTACGGCCTAAATGTACACACAACGACACACACACACACACAGACCACCCCCATCCCCTCTCGCCCCTGACCCTCATGGATTCTCCCTAGCTCACTCAGGGCCTGTGACAGCTAGGGACAGAGAGACTGGATGAGAGATGGTGGGATGAAAAGGAAAGGAGATAAGGAAGAGTAAAGGGTGGAGAAAGAAAGAGGGAGGGAGTAAAGAGAGCGGGAGGGAGGTGGTGTGGGCATACTGAAGGCTGGGAGCTGAGGCGGTGGAGGGATGGAGGGAGGGGTGTAGGGGGGTAATTATCAGAGCATAGGGGTGTCAGAGGCTGAATGGTGGAGAGAGTGACAGGGCCGCCGATGACAAGCCCTTGTTCACAAGGACAGAAAGAGAACAAGGAGTGAGAGAAGGAGAGAGGGGGACGGAAGAAGAGAGGGCGAGAGAGAGAGAAAGGCGGAGGGATTAATGATGAATAGAAACAAAGGCATGAGAGTAAACAAAGAAGGTGAGGAGTGAAGGGGGAGACCCTTTTTATATCCCACAATGGCTGGACAGACAGTAGTAGTAATGTTAGGCCAGCCACAAAGGGTCTGGGTTCCATACGATGTATGCGCACAGCCACACGGGCTCACACACAAAGGCGCGCACACACACACACACACACACACGCACACTTAATGCACACATATGGAGTGGGATGGCATTGTGAATCAAGGGACGCTTAATCAATGTCAGAGCTCAATCAATACAGAGTCCCATGTGACAGTGTTCTCCTCTCCTGCACTCGGCATTCGTCTCGCCTTCCCTGTGCCCTAGTCATAAGGACATAAGGGCGGTCAATATATCCTCACTATAGATGCTCTAACAACACGAGAAATCCAGACACTGCAAACACAAAAGGGTCTACATACAAAAACACAGTGTACACAAGAAGGTCATCTTGTTGAAAATCCCTGTTTTTAGAAGTTTACAGGGTATATTTACGTGACACCTTCAGTGTGTGTATGATGAACGTGTGTGAGACATTAAGCTATGCCTACCTGTCCAGCTTCTGTAAATGAAGAATATACAGCAGATAGTTTACACAGTCACCCTCTTCTTGCTCCTCACACACACATTCACGTATGTCCCTTGTACACACACAGGACCATGACCAAGACACAGACCAAGGTGGATGTAATGGTGGAAATAGTTGTGGTGTCCGGAGTGTGTGTGTGTGTTTGTTTGTTTGTTTGTGTGTGTGTGTGTGTGTGTGTGTGTGTGTGTGTGTGTGTGTGTGTGTGTGTGTGTGTGTGTGTGTGTGTGTGTGTGTGTGTTCCATCCCCTTCCTCACTGACATCTGCTGGGAAACACAGCTCTAACCTCACACACCCTGAGCCTGCCAGTCAAAGCCTCTACACAGCCTCACTACTGTCCTATTGATGCACGCACACACACACACACACACACACACACACACACACACACACACACACACACACACACACACACACACACACACACACACACACACACACACACACACACACACACACACACACACACACCCGTGCACTTACATGTAAGTGCACACACGTACACGCACGTAAGCACACACACACACAGTATTGGAGAGTTCCATTCCCGAGGTGCGTGCTCTCTGCTCCTGTTGGAACATGATAACACCGACACTGACTGCAAGGCTGGGACTCCGTGTGTGAGGGGCTGGGTGTGTGTTTGTGTGTGAGGCACTGTGTTTGTGCGTGTGAGGGGATGGGTGTGTGTTTGTGTGTGTGTGCGTGCGTGAGCAAGAGGGAATTCAAGTTATACAACATCTGTAATGCACAGTATATGAGAAAGTAATCCCATTGTAGACAAATATTTTGTTTCTGAACATGTAAATGGTACTGAATGAGTTGTTTATCTAGGCCTACTCTAGGTTATTCTAGCACCGTTTTATTGAAAAATCGGATCATTTCAGAACACTTTTTTATTGACGATGAGAACCACATTAAAAAAAGATTATCTAACAGTTCTACTCGCTATATCAAACAAGCGAAATGCCAGTACAGGGACAAGGTGGAGTCGCAATTCAACGGCTCAGCCACGAGACGTATGTGGCAGGGTCTACAGGAAATCACAGACTACAAAACAAATCCAGCCAAGTCACGGACACCAACGTCACGCTTCCAGACAAACTAAACACCTTCTTTGCCCGCTTTGAGGATGATACAGTGCCACCGTTGCGTCCCGTTTACAAGGACTGTGCCCCACCTCCTTCTCCGTGGCTGACATGAGTAAGACATTTAAACGTGTTAACCCTCGCAAGGCTGCTGGCCCAGACGGCATCCCTAGCCGCGTCCTCAGAGCATGCGCAGACCAGCTGGCTGGAATGTTTACGAACATATTCAACTGGTCCCTATCCCAGTCTGCTTTCCACACATGCTTCAAGATGTCCACCACTGTTCCTGTTCCCAAGAAGGCAAAGATAACAGAGCTAAATCACTACCGCCCCATAGCACTCACTTCTGTCATCATGCTTTGAGAAGTGCTTTGAGAGACTAGTTAAAGATCATATCACCTTCACCTTACCGGCCACCCTAGACCCACTTAAGTTTGCATACCGCCCCAACAGGTCTACAGACGATGCAATCGCCATCACACTGCACACTGCCCTATCCCATCTGAACAAGAGAAATAGCTATGTAAGAATGCTGTTCATTGACTACAGCTCAGCATTCAACACCATAGTACCCTCCAAGCTCACCATCAAGCTGGAGGCCCTGGGTCTCAACCCTCCCCCCCCTGTGCAATTGGGTCCTGGACTTCCTGACGGGCCGTCCCAAGGTGGTGAAGGTAGGAAACAACATCTCCACTTCGCTGATCCTCAACACTGGAGCCCCACAAGGGTGCGTGCTCAGTCCCCTTCTGTACTCCCTGTTCACACACGACTGCGTGGCCATGCACGCCTCCAACTCAATCATCAAGTTTGCAGACGACACAACAGTGGTAGCCTTGATTACCAACAACGACGAGACGGCCTACAGGGAGGAGGTGAAGGTACTCAGAGTGTGGTGTCAGGAAAACAACCTCTCACTCAACGTCAACAAAACAAAGGAGATGATCGTGCACTTCAGGAAACAGCAGGGGGAGCACCCCCTTATCCACATCGAAGGGACAGCAGTGGAGAAGGTGGAACGTTTTACGTTCCTCGGCATACACATCACAGACGAACTGAAATGGTCCACCCACACAGACAGTTTGGTGAAGAAGGCGCAACAGCGCTTGTCACCCAAAACCCTTTCAAACTTTTACAGATGCACAATCGAGAGAATCCTGTCGGGCTGTATCAAAACCTGGTACGGCAACATCACCGCCCTCAACTGCAAGGCTCTCCAGAGGGTTGTGCGGTGTGCACAACGCATCACCGGGGGGCAAACTACCTGCCCTTAAGTTCCTTGCTCAAGGCCACAGGCAGATTTTTCACCTAGACGTTTTGGGATTCGAACCACCAACCTTTCGGTTACTGGCCCAATGCATACGCTACCTGCCACCACCAACCCTCATATAGATCAAAGGCAGTGTCGGTGTATTGTTCATTTTGAGCTTCACTTTTGAAAAGTTTTAAATAATAACTATTTCCTTTTTTACTAAGAGTTCAATTTGGACATGAATATAATACATATTTCATCTTTTGTAAAGAGATGATTGGGGATACTGTATTTTAGTATGATGGTTCTTAATAATTCACTTTGAAAAGGTCCTATACTTGATAACTGTCAATCTTCTCCAATCATTTCTATGACAACTTTCATATCGGGATATCGGTGGTGGCTAAT
The DNA here is from genome assembly GCF_029448725.1 of Salvelinus fontinalis. Classification (NCBI taxonomy): domain Eukaryota; kingdom Metazoa; phylum Chordata; class Actinopteri; order Salmoniformes; family Salmonidae; genus Salvelinus; species Salvelinus fontinalis. Next base: position 5,447,590 of record NC_074701.1, read on the forward strand.
GGTCGTTTAAGGATGTAAAAGCAGATATCTCAGGACATCATTCATTTTTTAACACAGTCTAGAGAGCGCACAGAGGAAGGAGTGAGACAATCATCTGTCTATTAGGCTGGCTCCGGTTAGGGTGAGAATCTCTCTTTCTCTTTACATCTCTCCCTCTCATCCTCACCTACTTTCTCGGTGTGCCCTTATATCACTCTCCTGTATCCCTCCATCTCTCTACGTTTTTTTGTAACATAGTCCGAATCAGTTTCTGTAACTGTGAGTAGTTCTATCAGAAAACACATTGTGGTCGGACTATATTATTCAGATAATCTAAGGACATTGTCCTCATAGTCGGCAGGTCGCCTAGTGGTTAGAGCGTTGGGCCAGTAACCGAAAGGTTGCTAGATTGAATCCCTGAGCTGACAAGGTAAAAATCTGTCATTCTGCCCATGAACAAGGCAGTTAACCCACTGTTCCTAGGCCATCATTGTACATAAGACTTTGTTCTTAACTGACTTGCCTAGTTAAATAAAGGTTTAAAAAAAATTGTCCTCAAGTTGTGTCTATAATTTTCTATAACTACCATACAGGTTGTGTGCGTGGACAGAACTCACCCTGGGTGACTGAATCATCTTAAACTCAAATTAGCTATGAGACAAGAGCTCTGTGACAGTACAAACGCACACACACACACACACACACACACACACACACACACACACACACACACACACACACACACACACACACACACACACACACACACACACACACACACACACACACACACACACACACACACACACACACACACACACACACACACACACACACACATCAACTCCGGCATACTGTACACACAGATGACTTGACGGGTCCAGAAATAGTGACCAGAACACTGCAGAGCACAGACACAGACACACACTCTCAGAAAAATCAATAATGCTCCCCAGCACAAAGTTCAAATGAGAGATGTGTGTGTGTGTGTGTTGACTGTCCTTTCACCCTGTCACCCTGCCCCCGCAGCCTCCCTGGTTGTCAGAATAGATTTAGGGACCGGTAGTATGTGTCATGGTGGCAGCATGGGATGGAGAGAGAGAGAGACAGAGAGAGAGAGACAGGGAGAGAGCTAGAGACAGAGAAAAACAGAGAGAGAGAGTGAGACAGAGAGACAGAGACAGAGAGAGAGAGAGACAGAGACAGAGAGAGACAGAGAGACAGAGAGAGAGAGTGAGACAGAGAGACAGAGACAGAGAGAGAGAGAGACAGAGAGAGTACAGACTCAGCGAGCATAGCCTTGCTATTGAGAAAGGCCGCCGTAGGCAGACATGGCTCTCAAGAGAAGACAGGCTATGTGCTCACTGCCCACAAAATGAGGTGGAAACTGAGCTGCACTTCCTAACCTCCTGCCCAATGTATGACCATATTAGAGAGACATATTTCCCTCAGATTACACAGATCCACAAAGAATTCGAAAACAAATCCAATTTTGATAAACTCCCATATCTACTGGGTGAAATTCCACAGTGTGCCATCACAGCAGCAAGATTTGTGACCTGTTGCCACCAGAAAAGGGCAACCAGTGAAGAACAAACACCATTGTAAATACAACCCATATTTATGTTTATTTATTTTAACTTGTGTGCTTTAACCATTTGTACATTGTTACAACACTGCATATATATAATATGACATTTGTAATGTCTTTATTGTTTTGAAACTTCTGTATGTGTAATGTTTACTGTTCATTTTTATTGTTTATTTGACTTTTGTATATTATCTACCTCACTTGCTTTGGCAATGTTAACACATGTTTCCCATGCCAATAAAGCCCCTTGAATTGAATTGAATTGAATTGAGAGAAAGAGAGACAGAGAGAGAGAGAGAGAGAGAGAGAGAGAGAGAGAGAGAGAGAGAGAGAGAGAGAGAGAGAGGGAGAGAGAGAGAGAGAGAGAGAGAGAGAGAGAGAGAGAGAGAGAGAGAGAGAGAGAGAGAGAAATGGGGAAATGAGGGAGGGAGGGAGAGACAGAGAACAAGAGAGATGGTAAAGGATGGAAGGCAGTAAAGGAAGGAATTGGAAGGAGAGGGGAAAAGAAAGAGAGGCAAAAAGTCCAGAACAGGTGGTAAGGTAGGAAGTCAGGGAAACACCTCTCTGGTCCTGCTGTGGTGATGGCCTGCGTATGTGGCCTCTCTGTGTGTGTGTGTGTGTGTGTGTGTGTGTGTGTGTGTGTGTGTGTGTGTGTGTGTGTGTGTGTGTGTGTGTGTGTGTGTGTGTGTGTGTGTGTGTGTGTGTGTGTGTGTGTGTGTGTGTGTGTGTGTGTGTGTGTGTGTGTGGGTGTGGGTGTGTGTGTGTGTGTGTGTACCAGGCCGGGTGCTCTGCAGCCCTGGAGCAGTGGATTTGATCTTTGCAAAGGCTAACATCTGTCTGCTGTCATTTTAGCAAGATTGATGACAGCCAGGCCGAATGGAGACGGAGGGGGTGATGCTGGAGGGTGGGGTGAGGAGGAGGAGAAGATTGGGGTGTATGAGGGTGAGGGGAAGAAGGACAGTAAAGGGGGGAGGCAGGTAAAACATGGTGAACTAGGTAAAACGTGAAAATTGTGGCTGAGGAAGTTTATCAGGATCTCCCAATGAGAGGTGCAGGGGTTGAGGGACAGAATGACAGAGTGTGAGAAAAATAGAAGGGGGAGGGAGAGGCACTCAGCATGGTTGCCTCATACTATCAATAATGCATTGGCTGATGACAGAGAACTGAAGTGAGGAGTAGGATACAACTGGCCTGGCTACCCAAACTCCTTGCTCCGGCCAAACGCCACACCACACCCACAGACGTTAGTTTCTTTAATCTGAGTACCTCCCCAGCGATTTCTAGAACGCAAACACATTCTAACCGTTCTGATTGGTCCCGTTCTGGGTTGGGCCAGAGCCAGAACACGTGGGTAAAGTAGCATTTTGAAAATGTGTCATTGGCTTTGATACTCTGATTGGTTAGAGACGATCCGCGGATGACTTTGTTTTGTACAACACCCCTCATTTAACATCACCACAAATTAATGTATGTAGCGAACATAGAGCAGCGGAAGAGTTCAGCTTTGAGCGCTAAGTCTAGGTCCAAAAGGGTTCTTACCAGCTTCTACTCCCAAGCCATAAGACTCCTGAACAGCTATTTGCATTGTCGTCGTACCGACCCCCTCCCCCCCCCGACCCCCTCTTTTACGCTGCTGTTACGCTCTGTTTATTACCCATACATAGTTACTTTAACTCTACCTACACGTACATATTACCACAATTACCTACACTAACCGGTGCCCGCGCACATTGACTCTGTACCGGTTCCCCCTGTATGAATCCTCACTATGGTTATTTTACTCCTGCTCTTTAATTATTTGTTATTTTTATTATCATTTTTTTACTTAACACTTATTTTTCTTAAAAATGCATTGTTGGTAAGTAAGCATTTCACTGTAAGGTCTACATCTGTTGTATTCGGCGTATGTGACAAATAACATTTGATTTGATTTGAGTCATCAGGCAAGGATACAACACCAATAAGACCGAGTTTACCTGCATCTTTACCTGCATCTTTACATGCATCTTTACCTGCATCTTTACATGCATCTTTACCTGCATCTTTACATGCATCTTTACCTGCATCTTTACCTGCATCTTTACATGCATCTTTACATGCATCTTTACCTGCATCTTTTACATGCATTTTTGCCACGCGTCCTCCGAAGCACAAACCAACCAAGCCGCACTGCTTCTTAACACAGCGCGCCTCCAACCCGGAAGCCAGCCGCACCAATGTGTCGGAGGAAACACCGTGCACCTGGCCCCCTTGGTTAGCGCGCACTGCGCCCGGCCCGCCACAGGAGTCGCTGGAGCGCGATGAGACAAGGATATCCCTACCGGCCAAACCCTCCCTAACCCGGACGACGCTATGCCAATTGTGCGTCGCCCCACGGACCTCCCGGTCGCGGCCGGCTGCGACAGAGCCTGGGTGCGAACCCAGAGACTCTGGTGGCGCAGCTAGCACTGCGATGCAGTGCCCTAGACCACTGCGCCACCCGGGAGGCCCTTATTACATGCATCTTTACCTGCATCTTTACATACATCTTTACCTGCATCTTTACCTGCATCTTTACATGCATCTTTACCTGCATCTTTACCTGCATCTTTACATGCATCTTTACATGCATCTTTACATGCATCTTTACCTGCATCTGTACCTGCATCTTTACCTGCATCTTTACATGCATCTTTACATGCATCTTTACCTGCATCTTTACCTGCATCTTTACCTGTAACTTTACATGCATCTTTACATGCATATTTACCTGCATCTTTACATGCATCTTTACCTGCATCTTTAGCTGCATCTTTACATGCATCTGTACCTGTATCTTTAAATGCATCTTTACCTCCATCTTTACCTGCATCTTTACCTGCATCTTTACATGCATCTGTACCTGTATCTTTAAATGCATCTTTACCTCCATCTTTACCTGCATCTTTACCTGCATCTTTACATGCATCTGTACCTGTATCTTTAAATGCATCTTTACCTGCATCTTTACCTACATCTTTCCATGCATCTGTACATGCATCTGTACCTGCATCTTTACCTGTATCTTTACCTGCATCTTTCCATGCATCTTTACCTGCATCTTTACATGCAGACAGGCAGGGATAGAAATAAACAACACAAGTAATGCATTTTGGCTGTCAAAAGCTATGGTCAGTGTTGATAGTTATTTGGAACAAGTTTCTTATAAAGAAACATAATTCGGACACTTTCCTTCTGCGGAGGCCTAAGAGCGACATAGACAGCGCATTACTTTTTTGATTAAAAGAATGTTATTTGTCACGTTCTGAACTTAGTTCCTTTGTTATGTCTTTATTTTAGTTTGGTCAGGGCATGAGTTGGGGTGGGCATTATATGTTGTTTTTCTATGTTTTGTTCTATGGTTATATTGCTATGTGTTTGGCCTAGTATGGTTCCCAATCAGAGGCAGGTGTCAGTCGTTGTCTCTGATTGGGTGCCATATTTAGGTAGCCTGTTTTCCTTTGTGTTTTGTGGGTGGTTGTTTTCCTGTGTCTGTGTTTTCACCATACGGGACTGTTTCGTTTTCGTTTTTGTATCATTCACGTTTGTTATTTTTGTATTCTTAGTGTTCATTTATTAAATTGAATATGGACACTTACCACGCTGCGCTTTGGTCCTCACCTCATTCCAACGACAAGTGTTACATTATTAAATAGACTTCAGGAATAACGTAGCTTTGAACATTAATTAAGGTCAACAAATGAAAATGTCATCCAAACCTCTATTCAGAAGGATACATCTCTCTCTCTACCTGTGGAAACAGAACAGCTTGCCCATTTCATATCCACCTCACAGAAGAGAAAAAAAATGTTTTACTCAAAAGTTTTTAAAAAATTAACAATACAGCGAAAGAGAGAGGGAGTGCTCTAATACAAGCCATGTCAGAGTCGGGTCTCATCCCATCATTAGTTCAAACTAGCCTGCTTTGGCCCAACCAGTTTAAGTGGACAATGACCCCAAACACACTGACTTCTGTCCACCCGTAACAAACTAATGGTATGAGGATATGTAGCATACCGCGCTATCCTTCTAGAATATACTATTTACTACCATAGATACACATATCAATATTCAATTAATAGGCTTTGCGTAATACAAAGAGTGGGAAGGCTGGAGCGGTAGTCTCCTATAGTGTGGGCCTCGCTGAAAACAAGATACAGGTAGGAATAGGTGTATGTACTGTACGTAATAGTGTTGGGTCTGTACAGATGACCTGTCATAAAATCCTCTGTTGGGTCTGTACAGATGACCTGTCATGACATCCTCTGTTGGGTCTGTAAAGATGAACTGTCATGACATCCTCTGTTGGGTCTGTACAGATGAACTGTCATGACATCCTCTGTTGGGTCTGTACAGATGACCTGTCATGACATCCTCTGTTGGGTCTATAGAGATGACCTGTCATGACATCCTCTGTTGGGTCTGTACAGATGACCTGTCATGACATCCTCTGTTGGGTCTGTACAGATGACCTGTCATAAAATCCTCTGTTGGGTCTGTACAGATGACCTGTAATGACATCATCTGTTGGGTCTGTACAGATGACCTGTCATGACATCCTCTGTTGGGTCTGTACAGATGACCTGTCATAACATCCTCTGTTGGGTCTGTACAGATTACCTGTCATGACATCCTCTGTAGGGTCTGTAGAGATGACCTGTCATGACATCCTCTGTTGGGTCTGTAGAGATGACCTGTCATGACATCCTCTGTTGGGTCTGTAAAGATGAACTGTCATGACATCCTCTGTTGGGTCTGTACAGATGAACTGTCATGACATCCTCTGTTGGGTCTGTACAGATGAACTGTCATGACATACTCTGTTGGGTCTGTACAGATGACCTGTCATGACATCCTCTGTTGGGTCTGTACAGATGACCTGTCATGACATCCTCTGTTGGGTCTATAGAGATGACCTGTTATGACATCCTCTGTTGGGTCTGTACAGATGACCTGTCATGACATCCTCTGTTGGGTCTGTACAGATGACCTGTCATGACATCCTCTGTTGGGTCTGTACAGATGACCTGTCATAAAATCCTCTGTTGGGTCTGTACAGATGACCTGTAATGACATCCTCTGTTGGGTCTGTACAGATGACCTGTCATGACATCCTCTGTTGGGTCTGTACAGATGACCTGTCATAACATCCTCTGTTGGGTCTGTACAGATTACCTGTCATGACATCCTCTGTAGGGTCTGTAGAGATGACCTGTCATGACATCCTCTGTTGGGTCTGTAGAGATGACCTGTCATGACATCCTCTGTTGGGTCTGTAAAGATGAACTGTCATGACATCCTCTGTTGGGTCTGTACAGATGAACTGTCATGACATCCTCTGTTGGGTCTGTACAGATGAACTGTCATGACATACTCTGTTGGGTCTGTACAGATGACCTGTCATGACATACTCTGTTGGGTCTATAGAGATGACCTGTCATGACATCCTCTGTTGGGTCTGTAGAGATGACCTGTCATGACATCCTCTGTTGGGTCTGTACAGATGACCTGTCATGACATCCTCTGTTGGGTCTGTACAGATGACCTGTCATGACATCCTCTGTTGGGTCTGTACAGATGACCTGTCATGACATCCTCTGTTGGGTCTGTACAGATGACCTGTCATGACATCCTCTGTTGGGTCTATAGAGATGACCTGTTATGACATCCTCTGTTGGGTCTGTACAGATGACCTGTCATGACATCCTCTGTTGGGTCTGTACAGATGACCTGTCATGACATCCTCTGTTGGGTCTGTACAGATGACCTGTCATAACATCCTCTGTTGGGTCTGTACAGATGACCTGTCATGACATCCTCTGTTGGGTCTATAGAGATGACCTGTCATGACATCCTCTGTTGGGTCTGTACAGATGACCTGTCATAACATCCTCTGTTGGGTCTGTACAGATTACCTGTCATGACATCCTCTGTAGGGTCTGTAGAGATGACCTGTCATGACATCCTCTGTTGGGTCTGTAGAGATGACCTGTCATGACATCCTCTGTTGGGTCTGTAAAGATGACCTGTCTTGACATCCTCTGTTGGGTCTGTACAGATGACCTGTCATGACATCCTCTTTTGGGTCTGTACAGATGACCTGTCATGACATCCTCTGTTGGGTCTGTACAGATGACCTGTCATGACATCCTCTGTTGGGTCTGTACAGATGACCTGTCATGACATCCTCTGTTGGGTCTATAGAGATGACCTGTCATGACATCCTCTGTAGGGTCTGTAGAGATGACCTGTCATGACATCCTCTGTTGGGTCTGTAGAGATGACCTGTCATGACATCCTCTGTTGGGTCTGTAGAGATGACCTGTCATGACATCCTCTGTTGGGTCTGTAGAGATGACCTGTCATGACATCCTCTGTTGGGTCTGTAGAGATGACCTGTCATGACATCCTCTGTTGGGTCTGTAAAGATGACCTGTCATGACATCCTCTGTTGGGTCTGTACAGATGACCTGTCATGACATCCTCTTTTGGGTCTGTACAGATGACCTGTCATGACATCCTCTGTTGGGTCTGTACAGATGACCTGTCATAAAATCCTCTGTTGGGTCTGTACATATGACCTGTCATGACATCCTCTGTTGGGTCTGTAGAGATGACCTGTCATGACATCCTCTGTTGGGTCTGTAAAGATGACCTGTCATGTCATCCTCTGTTGGGTCTATAGAGATGACCTGTCATGACATCCTCTGTTGGGTCTGTAGAGATGACCTGTCATGACATCCTCTGTGGGGTCTGTAGAGATGACCTGTCATGACATCCTCTGTTGGGTCTGTACAGATAACCTGTCATGACATCCTCTGTTGGGTCTGTACAGATGACCTGTCATGACATCCTCTGTAGGGTCTGTACAGATGACCTGTCATGACATCCTCTGTTGGGTCTATAGAGAAGACCTGTCATGACATCCTCTGTAGGGTCTGTAGAGATGACCTGTCATGACATCCTCTGTTGCCCCCCCCCATACCCCCCCCCACCCCGCCCCCACACACACCCTCTGCCATCTGAACTGTGTTAAATGCTGCCGACTCCACGCTAGTATATTTACAGACGCACACACAGTTACTCATTCTCCCTCTCACTTTCTTGTTCTCTCTCTCTAGGATAGGGTTTGTGTTGAATTACTCTGATGTGTCAAGCGCAGCGATAGACAGCTGTGGGCTGACTGATGAGCGGGTGGGCTGACTGATGAGCGGGTGGGCTGACTGATGAGCGGGTGGGCTGACTGATGAGCGGGTGGGCTGACTGATGAGCGGGTGGGCTGACTGATGAGCGGGTGGGCTGACTGATGAGCGGGTGGGCTGACTGATGAGCGGGTGGGCTGACTGATGAGCGGGTGGGCTGACTGATGAGCGGGTGGGCTGACTGATGAGCGGGTGGGCTGACTGATGAGCGGGTGGGCTGAGATGGAGGGCATGATTATTACATCTACTGAATCTTATTCTAACTGATGCTTATGTAGCACACAAATATGGAACTGGATGGAACTATTTAAATCTAATACGGTACTGACAGAAGAGATAACATTGTCATAATATGTGTTTACGTTTTAGTGGTTTGACTCACTTGCTGAAGCTATGTATGAATCACATTGGCTGTGCTCCAACCCTACACCCCAACCCGAGCACTCAGTTCGCCCCCTCTGGTCTCTTGGCCTTCCCACCCCTACACCCCAGCCCAGTCCAAGCGCTTCTCTGTCCTGGCAGCCCAATGGTGGAACCAGCTTCCCCTGAAGCAAGGACAGCAGAGTCCCTGCTCATATTCCCGAAAGCACCTGAAACCCTACCTCTTAACAGAGTATCTTAAATAATCCCCTTCCTCACCCCCCCCCCCCCCCTTCCCCACACACCCTTTCTAGCTCTGATTTTACGAATAACTACTTTACTGAGGAAAAGTGTACCTACTATGCCTGTGATGTGTGGTTGTCCCACCTAGCTATCTGAAGATAAATGCCCTAACTGTAAACCACTCTGGATAAGAGTGTCTGCTAAATGACTCAAATGTAAAATGTTAAAATGTTGGAGGACAGCCATTTCAAAACACAAAGAAGGAATTCAAGGTAAGTATCCATTTACCTTATCTGCTGTGGTGCTATACATTTAAAACTCTATAATACACTAAGTACAGCTTTTGAATTGACAGGTTCTGATGTGGTTTCCTTGAAAGGATTGTGAATCTGACAACACTAACGCTGAAAACATATTCAACCCTGTCAGGGAGAAAGGAAAAATACTGTTAATCTTGCTGAATGAATCTGCATGGAAAATAAATTGTTGAGGGTCAGTGTAATTGGGAGACATATACTACTTGTTGAGATGTGTGTAGGCTGGTAATGGTCTAATGATGAATAGCATTTAGTTTCAGGAAGGTGGCAGCGTTTAATGCTTCCAAACCACCAATCAAAAGGCATTAAATCACATCTATTGTACTTCTACATGTGCACATTTGAAAACATTCCTTATATAACACAATTGTAAACTAAAGAATGGTGAACTAAATGAAACTGACTTTGTATAACTCAAATATGGAGAGAGAAAAAAGAAGTGTGTACATTCAAATGCCAATGAAAAATGGTCAATGTCAGAGGTACTGTCAATGTTAGAGTGTGAAAAAAAACATGAACAAGTACACAAGTACAACTACAGTGCCTTGGGAAGGTATTCAGACCCCTTGACTTGTTCCACATTTTGTTACGTTACAGCCTTATTCTAATATTGATGAAATAGTTTTTTTCCCTCATCAATCTACACACAATACCCCATAATGACAAAGCAAAAACTGAAATATCACATTTACATACAGTACCAGTCAAAAGTTTGGACACACCTACTCATTCAAGGTTTTTTTTTTTTTTTTTTTTCACTATTTTCTACATTGTAGAATAATAGTGAAGATATCAAAACTATGAAATAGCACATATGGAATCATGTAGTAACCAAAAAAAGTATAAAACAAATAAAAATATACAAGCTTCATAAGGTAGTGTGCCTTGTTTAAGAGTTAAATAGTGGAATTGCTTTCCTTCTTAATGCTTTTGAGCCAATCAGTTGTGTTGTGATAAGGTAGGGGTAGTATACAGAAGATATCCTTATTTGGTAAAAGACCAAGTCCATATTATGGTAAGAACAGCTTAAATAAGCAAAGAGAAACAACAGTTCATCATTACATTAAGACATGAAGGTCAGTCAAACCGGAAATTGCAGTCGCAAAAACCATCAAGCGTTATATTGAAGCTGGCTCTCATGAGGACCGCCGGTCTTTTACCAAATAAGGATATCTTCTGTATACTACCCCTACCTTATCACAACACAACTGATTGGCTCAAATGCATTAAGGAGGAAAGCAATTCCACTATTTAACTCTTAAACAAGGCACACCTGTTAATTCAAATGCATTCTAGGTGACTAGATTATGAAGCTTCTATATTTATATTTGTTTTATACTTTTTTTGGTTACTACATGATTCCATATGTGCTATTTCATAGTTTTGATGTCTTCACTATTATTCTACAATATAGAAAATAGTAAAAATAAAGAAAAACCCTTGAATGTGAAGGTGTGTGCAAACTTTTGACTGGTACTGTAAGTATTCAGACCCTTTACTCAGTACTTTGTTGAAGCACCTTTGGCAGCGATTACAGCCTCGAGTCTTCTTGGGTATGACGATACAAGCTTGGCACACTTGTATTTGGGGAGTTTCTTACATTGTCTTGGCTGTGTGCTTAGGGTCGTTGCCCTGTTGGAAGGGGAACTTTCACCCCAGTCTGAGGTCCTGAGCTCGCTGAAGAAGTTTTTCATCAAGGATCTCTCTGTGCTTTGCTCTGTTCATCTTTTCCTTGATCCTGATTAGTCTCTCAGTCCCTGCCGCTGAAAAACATCCCCACAGCATGATGCTGCCACCATCATGGGTCGTAATACTTATGTAAATGTGACATTTCAGTTTATAATTTTAAACAAATGAGCAAAAATGTCTGAAAAACTGTTTAGGCTTTGTCATTATGGGGTATTGTGTGTAGATTGATCAGGAAAACAAATATTTCATCAATTTTAGAACAAGGCTGTAAAGTAACAAAATGTGGGAAACGTGGTGGTCTGAATACCTTCCGAATGCACTGGATATTTATGCCTTTTTACTGTCACTGAACAACACCTGACAAAAGGTTGTTTCTTGTTGCTGTACTCTATAGTTCACTCATGTGATTGAATGTGTCTCCATTTGTGTCCAGCTAAGCAGTACATGACACATTCAGCTTTTCAACACCCGAGACGAAGGAGAAACAACCTGTCTCCTCTCCCTGTCTCTGAGGAGAGAGAAAAAAGGAGGGGGAAGAGCATGAAAGGAATGTAATGCAAATGTGTTTTATAAGTCGAGCTCGGCATGTTGTCATGACACTGTCTATATTTAAAACAGGTCACCTTAACCCCACCCCCGCTGTCTCAATGAAAGACACCGATTGCTACATTGACATCTAGGTGTCACACACACACACACACACACACACACACACACACACACACACACACACACACACACACACGATGTGCCACTAATAAACATACATCTCTTTCTCTCTCTCTCTCTCTCTCTCTCTCTCTGGTCCAAGATGGCGTAGCAGTGTAGACGTGTTTGTTTAGTCCTCTCGTGTACGTTTGTATTTTTCGTATTTCTTGTATATGTAAAAAAATTAAAATAAAATCCTATCTCTTTTCGATTTTTAATTAGATTATACCTTCCGGTAACCTACCTCGCCCAATGTGATACGGAATCGCTATTATTTTTTAACCTTGGAACACATTCAAGAACCCCCAGTAGCTTACCAGCTAATCAGCTACAAGCTATTTAGCCATTTTTAGCCGCTGCTACCAGCTTTTACCTTCTGCACAGACACCAGCCCTGTTATTAGCCTGGATATTACTCACCAATTTTACCAGCATCGGACTGTCTCGACAACAACGCCGGATTCCTGCCGTAATCCCTGAGCCACTACTTCTGATCCTCACAGCTAGCTTGCAGCTAGCGCAGCTAGCGCCACTGCCACGAAGCTAGCACCAGTTAGCAAACACAATTCTACAATCACAACCTCTCTTTCGCCATCGCCATCCGGCTTGGATTCTCTGTCGACACGACCACGTCTGGTCTGCAGACGAATACCCCATCCGCTGTGCCCTCAACCGGCCTCCGTCTGAGCAGACCCCCTCCGTCTGAGCAGACCACCCCCCGGGCTACTAACTTTAAACGCCGCGTGCTAGCTTAGTGGTGGCTTCCCTGCTCCATCTACGGCTGCCCCCTGGACACTATGATCACTTGGCTACATAGCTGATGCCTGCCGGACTGTCCATTAATTCACGGTACTCCATTCTGTTTATTTGTGTTTTATCTTTCGGCTCTGTGTTTTAACTCAGGCTCTGTGTGTAGTTAATCCGACCCTCTCTGCCTAGTCGTCGCCATTTTTACCTGCTGTTGCTGTGTTAGCTGACTAGCTGCTGTTATCTCACCTGTTGTTTTAGCTAGCTCTCCCAATCAAGACCTGCAATCACTTTATGCCTTACTGTATGTCTCTCTCAAATATCAATATGCCTTGTATACTGTTGTTCAGGCTAGTTATCATTGTTTTGGTTTGCAATGGACCCCGTAGTTCCACTCTCCGTACCTCTGATACCTCCTTTGTCCCACCTCCCACACATGCGGTGACCTCACCCATTGAGACCAGCATGTCCAGAGATACAACCTCTCTTATCATCACCCAGTGCCTGGGCTTGCCTCCGCTGTACCCGTGCCCCACCATACCCCTGTCTGCACATTATGCCCAGAATCTATTCTACCACGCCCATAAATCTGCTCCTTTTATTCCTTGTCCCCAACGCTCTAGGCGACCAGTTTTGATAGCCTTTAGCTGCACCCTCATCCTACAACTCCTCTGTTCCTCGGGTGATGTGGAGGTAAACCCAGGCCCTGCATGTCCCCAGGCACCCTCATTTGTTGACTTCTGTGATCGAAAAAGCCTTGGCCTCATGCATGTCAACATCAGAAGCCTCCTCCCTAAGTTTGTCTTACTCACCGCTTTAGCACACTCTGCCAACCCTGATGTCCTTGCCGTGTCTGAATCCTGGCTTAGGAAGGCCACCAAAAATTCTGAGATTTACATACCCAACTATAACACTTTACGTCAAGATAGAACTGCCAGAGGGGGAGGAGTTGCAATCTACTGCAGAGACAGCCTGCAAAGTTCTGTCATACTTTCCAGGTCTATGCCCAAACAGTTCGAACTTCTAATTTTTTTAATTAATCTCTCCAGAAATAAGTCTCTCACTGTTGCCGCCTGCTACCGACCCCCCTCAGCTCCCAGCTGTGCCCTGGACACCATCTGTGAATTGATCGCTCCCCATCTAGCTTCAGAGTTTGTTCTGTTAGGTGACCTAAACTGGGATATGCTTAACACCCCGGCAGTCCTACAATCTAAGCTTGATGCCCTCAATCTCACACAAATCATCAAGGAGCCCACCAGGTACAACCCTAAATCCGTAAACATGGGCACCCTAATAGACATTATCCTGACCAACTTGCCCTCCAAATACACCTCTGCTGTCTTCAATCAAGATCTCAGCGATCACTGCCTCATTGCCTGTATCCGCTACGGGTCCGCGGTCAAACGACCACCCCTCATCACTGTCAAACGCTCCCTAAAACACTTCTGCGAGCAGGCCTTTCTAATCGACCTGGCCCGGGTACCCTGGAAGGATATTGACCTCATCCCGTCAGTTGAGGATGCCTGGTCATTCTTTAAAAGTTACTTCCTCACCATATTAGACAAGCATGCTCCGTTCAAAAAATGCAGAACTAAGAACAGATATAGCCCTTGGTTCACTCCAGACCTGACTGCCCTCGACCAGCACAAAAACATCCTGTGGCGAACTGCAGTAGCATCGAAGAGCCCCCGCGATATGCAACTGTTCAGGGAAGTCAGGAACCAATACACGCAGTCAGTCAGGAAAGCAAAGGCCAGCTTTTTCAAGCAGAAATTTGCATCCTGTAGCTCTAACTCCAAAACGTTCTGGGATACTGTACAGTCCATGGAGAACAAGAGCACCTCCTCCCAGCTGCCCACTGCACTGAGGCTAGGTAACATGGTCACCACCGATAAATCCGTGATAATCGAAAACTTCAACAAGCATTTCTCAATGGCTGGCCATGCCTTCCTCCTGGCAACTCCAACCTTGGCCAACAGCCCCGCCCCCCCCGGCTGCTACTCGCCCAAGCCTCCCCAGCTTCTCCTTTACCCAAATCCAGATAGCAGATGTTCTGAAGAGCTGGAAAACCTGGACCCATACAAATCAGCTGGGCTTGACAATCTGGACCCCCTATTTCTGAAACTGTCCGCCGCCATTGTCGCACCCCCTATTACCAGCCTGTTCAACCTCTCCTTCGTATCATCTGAGATCCCCAAGGATTGGAAAGCTGCCGCGGTCATCCCCCTCTTCAAAGGGGGAGACACCCTGGACCCAAACTGTTACAGACCTATATCCATCCTGCCCTGACTATCTAAGGTCTTCGAAAGCCAAGTCAACAAACAGATCACTGACCATCTCGAATCCCACCGTAACTTCTCTGCTGTGCAATCCGGTTTCCGAGCCGGTCACGGGTGCACCTCAGCCACGCTCAAGGTACTAAACGATATCATTACCGCCATCGATAAAAGACAGTACTGTGCAGCCGTCTTCATCGACCTGGCCAAGGCTTTCGACTCTGTCAATCACCATATTCTTATCGGCAGACTCAGTAGCCTCGGTTTTTCTAATGACTGCCTTGCCTGGTTCACCAACTACTTTGCAGACAGAGTTCAGTGTGTCAAATTGGAGGGCATGTTGTCCGGTCCTCTGGCAGTTTCTATGGGGGTACCACAGGGTTCAATTCTCGGGCCGACTCTTTTCTCTGTATATATCAATGATGTTGCTCTTGCTGCGGGCGATTCCCTGATCCACCTCTACGCAGACAACACCATTCTGTATAC